>NC_135440.1:4352231-4449731 GCF_051991255.1 Vanacampus margaritifer | reverse complement strand
ACGCAATAAATCCAAATAACCAAATATGGACTGACTTACAAAATACAAAAATACAGTTAGACGATATGCTAACTAAAAAGACAGAATTTATAATACAACAATTGAGATATAACAACTTTGAATATAATAACAAATCAGGTAAATTTCTTGCAAACCAACTTCAACGCAATCGGGAAAAGTCTCTTATAACGGCGATTAAAGGGACAACTGGTGAATGCACACAATCACCAGAAGAAATTAATCACATTTTTTATAACTATTATCGTAACCTATACTTAGAAACTAACAAGCCTAACCCTGAGCATATTGAGGCATTCCTCAGTAGCTTAAACATACCTCAGTTAACTACTGAATATAAAGACATGTTAGATGCGCCACTTACTATAAACGAGTTGTACAGTGCTCTAGATAGTATGCCTAATGGCAAAGCACCTGGCCCGGATGGTTATCCGGCTATATTTTTTAAGCACTTCTGGTTAATGCTTGCTCCACTATTCTTAAGAGTAGTAACAGAAATTAAAACTAAGGGTTACATACGCCCACACATGAATACAGCAGCAATTAAACTTTTATTAAAGCCAGAAAAAGACCCCACCCTTCCATCAAGTTACCGTCCGATTTCACTAATTAATACTGATATTAAAATTATCACTAAGGCTTTCACATCTAGACTAGAAACAGTAATCTCGACAATTATTCATAGCGACCAAACAGGCTTTATTAAAGATCGGCACTCTACTAATAATATTAGGAGACTCTTTAACCTTATTAGCATGTCACAGCGGCATGATAAAAAGGCAGTTATTATATCATTGGATGCAGAAAAAGCTTTCGACAAAGTTAACTGGTCCTTCCTCTTTGCTGTTTTAAATAAATTTGGCTTTGGGAAATCATTTATCCACTGGGTATCAGTATTATATGATTCTCCAAAAGCTACAGTTACTACTAATGGGATTATATCTCAGAGCTTTACTTTACAGAGAGGCACAAGACAGGGATGCCCACTATCCCCTTTATTATTTGCAATATTTATTGAGCCACTTGCATTAGCCATACGCCAGGAAAGAAGGATTCAAGGAATTCACTCTGGGGTAACAGAACATAAAATTTATCTATATGCCGATGACATCTTACTTTATTTAGAAAAGCCGGCTACTTCGCTAGGGGAAGTATTTAATTTAATAACTAAATTCTCACAGTTATCAGATTATTCTATTAACTGGACAAAATCAACACTTCTACCTATTACAGAAAATTCATGGAACCCTGCAAGCCAGGACCCACACTACTCATTTCCTATAGGTAATTTAAAATACTTAGGCATAAAAATCTCACCTAAATTAACTGATTTAATTCATTTAAACTTTTCTCCACTTCTGGATAACATTTATAGTGACTTGGAGCGCTGGAATAATCTTCCTATTTCTCTAATAGGATGAATAGCCACCATTAAAATGAAAGTTTTACCTAAAATAAACTATTTTTTCTCAATGATTCCATTTAAACCTACGGCTAAATGGTTCCAGTTGTTGGACTCAGCCGTAACAAAATTTTACTGGAATAAAAAAAAAGCAAAGATTAGTCTATCTACTCTTCAGAAAAGCAAATCCAAAGGTGGTCTAGAGGCACCAAATTTTATGTACTACTATATACTGTAGCTAACCAGCTACAATATATCGTTCTATGGGCACAACCCAACAGAGACACTAACTGTTGGTTGGAACTAGAACAGAAGGATTGTAATAACCTCAGACTTCGAGATTTACTCTTTATTACAACATCAATTAAGCGCCATAATTGTTTTAAAAACCCAATGATTTCCGCCACCGTGACTGCCTGGTGGAAGGCACTAGAATTGACAAAAGCCCAAGTGGAGCCCTGTGGACTTTCTCCCCTATGGCATAACCCCGACTTTCAACTTAACAACCAACCGTTTCATTTAGCTGTGTGGGAGCAGAAAGGAATTACACATCTCCACCATCTCTTCTCAGATAATATGTTTATATCATATACTGTACATCCTTGCTCCAAAAATACAATATAGAAAACGGAAATTTTTTTACATTATCTACAAGTTAAAAATATGATAAAGAAAAAAATTCCAACACTTCGGGGTACGCTCCAACCGCCTGTTTTAGCTAAAGATATTAACAAGCTTTCTCCGACAACAACAAAAAAACTTTCAAAAATATATAAGTTACTTTCATATACTGATAAAATGTCTTTACCCATCTCGAAATGGGAGACAGACTTGTCTATAGCACCGGAACCTGACTTTTGGATTCAAGTTTGTGAAAACGCATTTAAAATGACAAAACACACAAATTTACAACTTATCCAATATAAAATTATTCACAGAACATACATTACTCAATATATGATGAAGAAAATGGGACTCTCAGACTCCGACATTTGTCTCCAATGCTTACAAAACACTACAGACACTTATGTTCATGCTTTATGGTTATGTACTCCGGTTATGTATTTCTGGACTAAAGTCTTAGAAAAACTTTCCGCTATTTTGGACTGTAGGATACCTTTATCTCCAAACTTGTGTTTGCTAGGCGACCTAACAACAACTGACTTACCACATAAACAATTTCAATCTACACTTGTAGCCCTTACTATCGCTAAAAAAACAATTCTTGTTAACTGGAAAAATAAACAAACTCTGAATATCGACCAATGGTCTAACCTCCTCATAAATCACATTTTAATGGAAAAAATATCTGCCTCAAATAAAAACCAAATATCAAAATTTATAGAAACATGGTCTACGTATATAGAATTTTTTAACCTAATTCCGGTTACTTAATTCTGTCTGTTAGCGAGAGCCACTAGATCGTGATAACTTACATTGATGTTTCTGCATCTGGCAATTTATTATTATATTATATTATTAGTATGGGATTTTTTTTTAATGGGCTTTAGGTGAACTGATGAATACACACACGCTCTCACGCACGCACGCACACACACACACACACGCACATACACATACTCACCCACATACAAAAAAAAGGGTATATATATATATATATATATGTGTGTATATGTGTATATATATATGTATATGTATTTAAAAAAAAAAACATTTATTAAATTTTTTTTAATTGATTTGTTGGATTTTTAAAAAAAAAAAAAAAAAAAAGGAGAGCAATGATGATGTCAAATCGAATGAACAATACTGAGCTCTCCTGTAAAAAAAAAAAAAAGGAAAGAAATGCTGTAAGTTAGATTTTGTATTGCGCGTAGTGCTTCTTTCCGCCGCTAATACCGACGATTGGCGCTGTGAGAGCTCATTGGAGGGTGAGCAACGTGTTGAGGAGGAGGAAGAAACGCCGGTCCCCATGAAGCAGGAAATAACTTTTGAAGCCGATTCCAGCGACGACGAAGAATCTCTCATGATATAAAATCCTCCTCTTCCTCCTCCTCCATCATCTCCTTAAGCATCGAGTACATCTTCCAAAAGTAAGTTAAACTTCATTTTATTTATCTTATTACGTACATGTACATACTGTGTGTGTGTGTCTCGCTCTCTCTCTCTAACATACGTAGTACAGTACAGTACTGTACGTATTCTCTCCATTTTATTAAGTTTTTTTCAGTACAAACCAATGCAGGTTACTTGTACAAGCCTTAAACATACTTATATAAACCTTCAATATACTTATATAGGCTTTAAACAGAAATTATAATACAAAATATAGCACTGAAGCAACTTACAAACAAATTCACCTTACGAACGATCGTCCGGAACGTAACTCGTTCGTAAGGTGGGGAGCGTCTGTAATATATATATGTGTGTGTGTGTGTGTGCTTATATATATATATATATATATATATATATATATATATATGTATATATGTGTGTATGTATGTATATATGTGTGTATATATATATATGTATATATGAAGTCAGGCAAACACTGCACACAACTTCAGATAAAAAAGGGGTTGTTTATTTCTCAAAAACACTCTCCGTTATGTTCACACAACACTAGCAAACATGGCGCTTGTGTAACAACACTAACAAGCGAACTTGCTTTCTAATCGCTGCACAAAACGGTACACAAAGCGGCAGTGGCAACTCTGAAAGAATACAAAAAATAAAATAAAATACATTCGTACATTAATATCCTCTACAAACAGAGTACGTTATTTACATTTCCTTACCGAGACAATCAAGAAAAAAAAAAGAAAAAAAATTATATATATATATATATACAGTATATATATATATATATATATATATATATATATATATATATATATATATAATGTATGTGTTACGCTGAGGTGGTGATTCCGGACCTAAATGCAGGGAAGCAGGGCAAGGAGGCAGAGGTGACGTAAAAAAAAGAATTAAATTAAACAAAACAAGCGAACTCCAAATGGCAAGCGATACAAGACGTGTGGCGGACAACAAGGCAAAAAAAAAACTGGCAGCATGACGGGAGAAAAATAACAATGAATCGACACAGACAAAGGGGAGGCAAGACACTAAGGCCCCGTCCACACGAAAGCCACTTTCGATGTATCCTCGCAAGTTTCTTAACGTTTAAGCCGTTCGTGCGAATGACGGCGCGGTTTCAGAGCTTGAAACCAATCTATTTTGAAACCGGGCCCCAAAGTGGAAAGATTTCAATACGCACCCCGTATGCGTCCGTCTGGACACCTTTTGCAGGATACTCCTCCAGCAATGAAGTAATGGTCGCAGCTCGATGACGGCGCATTCTCGCAGATTGATGACGTATGGGCCAATTCTCGCGTGTTTGCGCGCGAACCGTCAATCTGTCAACAACAATGGCAGATAGCCGTGTAGTAGTCGTTTTGCGCAGACTCCTTAGCTTGCTTATGCTTTTACAGCAAAATATTTTGCTTCTTTATTCCCACGTTCAACAAGTGGTGATGTACTTGAATCACCCGCCATTGTCACTTCTCCTGTGTTCGTCTTTTTCATGTTGCTTTGACACAATCAAAGCCATGTTTGTTCTGTAAATTGCAATAAAGGTTTTTTTTTTTAAGTGTCTTCTTCGCTGATTCTTCTTCTACGCTTTCTGTTAACTCCCTATGGCTGCGCTACAGCGCCACTTCAGACTTGGCATATGCATTACAGCCATTAAACGTCCTCAGCGTCTTCTTTTGTACACACACAAGTCTTGAAATGCTTCTGAAGAACGGAGCCGGCTTTGCTTCCGTCAGGACGGGGCCTTAATACACACACACACTAATTGACACAACAAGACACACTTGGGAAGGACACAAGTGGGAGAAGGGCAGGCAAACACAGGTGGACATGACAATGCTTGACGAGGGAAGCAGACAAGGACAACATAAAACACAGATCATGACTGAAACTAAACTAAACTAAACTCAAACAAAACCCAAAACATAACAGAAGGAAATGAAACTAAACAAGACCCAACCAAAACCGTGACAGTATTACTACTGTATAATCTAAAGAATACATTACTAATATTTTGTTGCCTTACATTAGCAACACATCTTAATATGATGCAGTATATTTTTACACAACTGCAAAATCTAGTGGCAACAATAAAAATTAAGAATAGTTGAATGAGTACTGATACCATTTATTGGTATCGGGCCATTACCCGGCCTTAATTTGAGGAATCGTAATCATGACAGCGACCGAGAGGAACTAGATATTAGAAAGATAGAAAATTACCATTTCTTTTGTAATACTATACTATATAGTATAGGGAAATATAGTTTTTTTTTTTATTAGCTGTCATTGTTTTTTGGGGGAAATTTTATATATCAAAAGTACTAGTGGTTTTGGTACTTGGTCTCGGTATCGGTGACTACTCAAGAGCTGAATACTCGTACTTCGGTTTGAAAAATAGTGGTATTGAACATCCCCAATAAAATAGTGATAAATTGATGCCTCTCTCGCAGTCAATAAACATACCTTTTTTTGTAAACACAGGATTTATGAGATCATCATCTATTATACCCAATATTGTGGCCAGTTGGTACTAATGTGCACCATAAACTTTAAGTAGAAACGCATCCACAGGAAGAGAATATGAAACAAATTGCAACGGATGCATATTTAACTTGTTTGTCAGCTCGAGTTGGGAGTGAGTGGGATTGCTTGAGTGGATTTGTCATTTTCATTAACACAAACACACGCTTACAGCCTACACACACTACGCACACCTTGCTGAGTTTGCCTTTCTGAACAGTGTAAAGGTGTATTCTCAGAAATTTAGATGGAGCCAAGGGGGAGGAAAGAAGAATTGCAGAGCCAAAAGATGGTGAGTATGCAAGACAGCGATAACTGACAATTTATGACAGCGTTAGCATCACAATTTACTTCAGACTGATGCTGAAACAGCAATATGACTAGAGGAACACACACTACTTCAGACACATTCCGCAGCCAGGACAGCCAGGAAGATTTTACGGCACACTAATTCAGCCATTTTTACTAAATAACCATCAGGATCGCTATAGTACATTATATTGACAAAAATATCCATGCACACTTCTTAATAAATAGTACATTAATCAATCAGGACTTGGTTTAGACCCCTTATTTCCCCCTTGAATCCCCTAATTCTGAACTTTTGGACAATATAGACCCCTTTTTCCCCCTTGAAGCCCCTAATTCTGAACTTTTGGACAATTGCATGATTCCATTTTTGTGGGAAGTTGGTCTTTTTGTATGGGCACTGTTTTCTGATCCAGCATGACTGCGTCCCAATGCGCAAAGGCCCGTAAAAGCAAGCTTAAATGAGTTTGGTATAAACAAACCTAAACAAAAGTCTACAGCATATTATATATAATCTGCGTTTTGCTGCAAAGGGGGTCCAATTTATTTGTTTTCCCCGTTTTCACTTCCTGTAAGTGCAGGGATCACATGCTCTTACTTACTTTACTTTAAAATGCATACAGGCTAAAATGCTGATTTTTGGGTGCATCTTTGACATAACAAAAGTAAAATAAAATAATAATAACCAGATTATAAAGAGATAAAAGACTTGGGTAGGTCCCGAGATCAATAGTCAATGTGCGACTGCATTTCTAAAAAAAAGTCTCTGGGGGTCTTTAGTGTTTTGTGAGTCATACAAAGTAAACGGTTACAGTTAAAAGCAGCGCAACCTTAATAGCAACAATATTCATAGACGTTGAGTTAAGGCACCTAACCCAACTTTTGCACACAAAGAAGACAGGAAATGTTGCCACCGATTACGTATTTTCCTGATGTGATACTTTGTTATATTGTGGCCCATTCATTCATTTTATGTCCGTTGTTGACCCTTTCCTTGCTGAGTGAGGGCAATGATAATCCACCTACATCGCCATTTTGATGTATTCAGGAAAGAGCCAATGGAGGAAAACAAACATGAACATATTATAGATGTTTTAGGGAGATTACTTACTAAAACACTGAAAATTTGCTATGTGACATATCTTGACACATCCTATGAACTTAATATCAGAAATCCATCAGAGGAGGAACCAATAGAAGCTGTGAAGGAATGGGCAAGCAAATTTTGGCAAATAAGAGAAGAGGCAAGTTCATAGCATTAACCTAACAAGCTGCCAGTGTCTCTACAGAAGCCATTCCAAACTCTGAACAACAACAACAACAAAAAACAATAATAATAATAATAATAAACTTCAATCAAGAAAACCCTTAACTGATGTTTTTGCGCACACATTTCTGCAAAAATAGTTTCTGAGGCTTACAGTTTTGACTTGTCATTGAACATGTGAATGAGGGCCACATGTGAATGAGTGGGTACTCATGGTATGACAAAAAGGTTTGGGGGTACACAAAAAAATATAGGTTAGGAACCACTGGTCCAGAGTATCAGTTTGAAACTTGATACAATTTTAATATTGTACCCTAATTCATGTTAATCAAGCTGCCTGACAAGGTTGGCTGTGCCATAGTAAGAACATGGACATGGACATGCATACCACAGCATATCTGAAAAGTGTCAGACTGCAAAAAAAGACAAAGAAGATGGCTGCTTCCTATTAACATCACTTCCAATGGCCGCTACCATTTGCTGACTAATGAGTGGATAATTGAGTGCCGTCGATTAGAGTAAGGCAGAGCCCCGGAAAAGACAAAAAGATAGTAGTCAGGTCTTTCTTTCTCTTTGTTTTATCACTCTATCTTTACTATCCCCTCCAATGTCCTCTGCAGAGATATCTATCACACCAGATTATAAATTGGACACTTATACAATTAGACATACGGTGGAACTGATTGCTGAAACAATATGTGGTCTATCAGACAATATGCACTCAACAATTGAACCAGAGGACAGTAACAATGCTTTTAGCAGCACAAAGCAGTGAGAAACAACAGAGCTGCACAAACCAGAACAGTAGATCCTGACACACAAGTTTTGATTAAAACTGTTTTTTAATTTGAACAGCCTTATTGGATAAGCAACTCAATCCTCAGAGGTGAGGGTGTCCTACAAGAAGTCAATGATGAAGAGTTTTTGGAGCAGAGAGAAGAGTTGCAAACGAGAGTCCTCTACAGCAGATCTCCAGAGTCTCCGCTATTGTGTACAGAGAGAACTCAGACATAAAAGTAAGAGGAAATGAGGTGGTACATGAATGTCACACAACAAAAATTGTGTTCATCCTTTTGGGTATAAATGGAGATCAATATTATTGCCCGGCTTGACTTTTCTGGGCGTTTGAGGAACCATTCGGAGTTCAATAATAACATCCCCTCAGGCCAACGAAAAAAGTTGATATATGCCAACCACGCCCGGTAGCCTGTTTGAATGATAAATTAGGGTCTGATGGCGCTGTGCCCCTAGGCAGAGAGCTGGCAGAAACAGGCAGTCAGACCGACACTCTACTTACTCCCAAAATAACCGCATGAGGATTATGCGATGAGTTTATTTTAGTTGGCCATTAGAGATCAGCTGTAGCACATCAGAGTTTAATTGTTATTGTTTTGTACTGTACCGGTTTCGGCGTTGAAATTTAATCGTATGTCCTGACTTCTGCATTTGGCTGAGATCAGTGATTTTTGTTTTGTTTCTTGCCCTCCACTATGGGAGCCTTTCAGAGGATAATAAAGACATTTTGAGAGCCTTAATCTGATGTACTTATTTCAAGTAAGCAATTGTTTCAACCAGGGGTGGACTGGCCATCTGGCATATAGAAAAGATGCCTGGTGGGCCGTCGTCTTTTGGAGCTGATGCGGCGCTATTTAATTATAATTTTGCTCCAATTTACCCCAAGAGACCGGCTCACAATTTAGAGGGAGCAGCACATTACTGCATTTACAGTATAAACAGCAAACTGAACCAATCAACATCAGTGGCAAAGCAAGGCGGTAGCCAGGAGTCAAGTCAGTAAGTCCAAATGCAAGGGCCATTTTTTTTTGGGGGGGGGGGGGGGGTTCAACTTGTGCATGTGAAATGGCTTCAGGTGCCTTCAATTTTCTCTTAAATTCTCTGCATTGTTCTCTTGTGCTACACAGAGTTGTAGATTAATGTGAGAAAGTGGCGTCAATTCTGTTTCAGTAAATTAATGACTCCCTTGGCGTGCAGACACATGAATTTTTCATCCTATCACGCAAATGTGAATGGTAAAACTACAGATATGTATTTTTTGTAATTAAATATTTTTTGGTGCTGACACACATCGGTGTCACACTTATTAACAGAACAGTGTTGACAGAAAGAGCATGTTGTGATGACGCAAAAAGAAAATGTGAGATCCGGACATCACGGGACTTATTTGTTTATGCCGCCATGCTGGCAAGGCAGCAGCGAATGATCTCCAATGGAAAGCAGTGATAAAATTAGCTTTTATCAGTGATTATGCACCATTGAGGGATTAAATCAGTCAATTTGACTATCAAAAGGCTTTTGTTTACGGTATCACTCCACGTCTTAATCCTTGCTGGAAAAAAAGTGCCTTACTGGAACACACCAAGGCGACAACAAGTGTGACCTCGACTAGCTTGCCTGTGCTCATCTGCCTTGGTATATGCAGCAGACACTCAAAGGTCACTTAGGCTATTAGTAGCGTGTAAACATACACTGAAGGCATTATTTGATTACTTTATTAAGTGTAATCTTCTCAAATAAATTGCAGCATTGAGATCGTATGAAAAAGTTCCCTTAAGGAGTTTATTTAAGAGCTCTTAAAGACACAGGAGAATGGCTTACATTCGAAGGTGATGTTTAAGCCTCAAGTGTGTGACGAATATGAAAACATACGGATGCTTTATACTTGAAAAAAGAATACTCCCGCCCTTAGGCTTGACAAAGAAGTAGTGTTCTTAATAAGCAGACATGATGATACTGATACGATTATCTAAGCTCTCTACCAGGCTCCAAGAAATTATGTAGACAGGCTTTGACCTTGGACCTTCAGTTTTTACGACCAAATGAGTAATGACATGAGAACTTGACCAATTTTAAAACATACACATTCTTATCTCAAGAGCCTGGAAGGGAGTGAAAAGTTCCAATATATTTCACAACATTATCACAGTGTTATTCCTTTAACTACACAGGTATATGGCATCTATATACTTATAAGTAAATTCATAAACAGTAAAAATATAAATTGAAAATGTTAAATGTCAACAGTCCCTCAATTGAACTATTAAAAGTTCATAACAAGACATTTAACCCTTAAAAACAGTCTAGAGAAAAATTCCAGCGGGATCATCATCGGATGTCGCAACCGCGGTCATAGCTTTAGAATTTACTGATTCTACCATCATATAAGACGACTTGTTTTGAACATCTTGTTTTTCAATAGCTGTGGTAATAAGTCTTTGGCACAAAGATCTGATACACGGTACACAGCAGCATCCACAAGTAGTTAAAAAAGCTGCAAATACAGACACAGAAATTAGAATTGATGAAACCAAATTTTTATATCTACCAAAAGCATCCATTCAGGTATCCCAAATTGACGTATCGATACCGGACTGCTCTTTAATTTTTTTTATTAAGTGTTAAGAGTTCCTCAATTGCAATGGTTACTCTTCCATCCGGTGCAGTATTATTAGGAATAAAAGTACAACATTGTTCTCCGAACATTGAACAAACACCACCCCCATATGTCCGCCCTGGATTGAGGCTGGAATTTACGACCCTCATCTGTTGCTGAAATGCAGTGAGTGGTGTGATTTAGTTTTCCCAATTGTTCCCCAGTACCTGACATTTTAATACATGAAAAATCACCATCCGCAACTTTATTTGAAAATATTGGTTTAGTTGTTTGCCAATCAACAAGTGGATACACTTTATCCTATTGAGAGCATTTAACATTGGGGACAGTTTTATTTATAAATTCCATTATACATTTATTCTCTATTTTAGCAGGAATTACCCTCAATAAAGGTCTTGGGCCCACACATACGACGCAATCTTCCCCCGAAGCACGTGCTGCCTCATTTGCTAACATTAGCCAATTATTACTGCCACCAGACAGACCTGTTGTAGCCCGAAACCATTCAACTACACCATCAATTTGGAAACTAAAGGCTTCCACCCCAGACTCCATTGTGTATTTAGTCATTTTTGGTTGTTCTGTTTTACTCATAGTTTTATCAATGCAAATTAAAATTGGAAAATAGGGATCAGTTCCAGAGAACCATGCCCATAACATTAGCCCAAAACAAGAGGTATTATTTATGGTTACATTAAGTGGCCGCATATTACCTTCAGGAAGAACAAAAGTTAATTCGAATTGACCTCCCATTCTACGCAATGTTACTCTTTTGCTAAAGAAAACTGCCTCCACGCTTGAACCTGACGGCCAGTATCGTCCACTTTGGGTGGTTATCAGGGAACTCCAGTCTAGTCGTAAAACACTTCCTGTCAAATACCACCAGTACTTGAGCCAAAGGCCCCCCTTCGTCGGCCTTCCTCCACTAAATCCCCTCAAAGATTTAATGGGAAGTTTAACAGACGTGTTTGTGTTAGGAGCAACTGTCAGAACAATTGAGTTATTATAAGCCCAGGACATTATCCATGGTATTCGGGGAGAAACAACATTTCTTTTATCACGGTGTGTTGTATTCAAACTCGCGTCAAGGGGCTTCATGAAAAATCAGATTGGCACAACAATTAATATGAGGAAAATCGTCACGATGTAGAAAGTAGTAGCAGATTGCCTCTTTGAAGCCATCTTGAGAAGAAGTTCGTTTGTCGAAGGAGAAGGATGTTTGTCAGTCGTTGGTTGATTTTTTTTTTTTTTTAGAAGAAGAGGCGTTGTCAGCCTCTTTCCGAACCCTGGCTCACTGCCAGAGATCCAAGGATTGGTCACCGGGATTATCTTCCCAGAGTGTGACTCAATCGTTGTGAATTGATGAAAAGGGCACGTGACTCAATCTGCATTGAGTGATTTCCTCCTCAGCAGCAGATTGACACTGGATCAGCTTTTCCAGGCGAATCAATTGTGAAATGATGCCCAGGGAAAAGACACTTGAATGAATCTCCTTTGAGCGACCTCCTCCGCAGGCAGCTCTCCTCCTCGGACAGCTTGTCAGGTAGACACTGGAAAGAGGCGTGGTTGTCCAGTTGAATCCTCAGGTGGTTCCTGCTGGTGTGGGCGTTGAGCAGGAGGCGGACCCGGCGGGTCTGATAGGCAAGATGTGGAACGATGTGCCCCCAGTGAACTGGACCAGATTGACCTCTCCGTCACCCCATCTGGGTGCAGGACATTTTCATTTAGTCACTTATAAACATACATATTCACAATTCCTTCTTTTTGAAAGAGCATCTTGGTAGTTTTTGTTAGTTTGGAGTTAGTAAATGTTAGTGAAGTTCTGTAGGTCCGTCCTGGGAAAAAATTGTTTGTTGTGACATTCAAACAGAATCCAGCCTTTGGCTGAGTTTAATGACCTAAGCACATTCATTCATGCAACAAAGAAAATCTTATAGCCAATTCAAATCTGATGAGGCCAATTTTGTCTACAGCTTATAAATGGGTTCTATGGTCTGATCAAATTTTCCTAGGAAACCCATATTATGGTATATAATGATTAATCAAATGTTTTACCATGATATTTACTGTTATAGATATGCTATGAATGTGCTTCTAGCCATAAAATAAATGCAATTATCACCAGCAAGTAAAACCCATAAAAATAACATCTGACCCCCAGAGCTGCTCACGCCCGGCCGGAACCATGAGCACCCCGGGAGATCCTTCAATCGTTTCTGAAATAGAGCATACTTACCTTATTTTTGCCCTGAGTGTCGTTTTTGCCAAAACTTACTTTCCTCCATGGTCAAAATCCGATCACCTCAATTCTCCTCCTGTGAATTATTTCATTCTCACATACTGTAGAATTATCACATTCAGACTAATTTATAGTCCTACATTTATTTAATTCAACATGAACTGTTTGTGTGCATACTTTCTTTGTGACGATACACACAGACAGACCAGTAACTGACTCCCCCATCTGATAAAGATCAACTTTGATCATTTCAGACCTGAACGTGAAAACTGCAGCCGCTTACAAATTGCTGCTTCAAATAGGGAAAAAATAGACACCTTGTGTCCTGTTGATAAGAAAAACCAAATTAGGGCAATTTGGCCAACACCAAAACTACAGGAGCAGATCCTGCTTAGCTTGCAACAACAAGTCATAAAAACAAAAGCCTTTGAGGCGCAAATTTGAATTCTGTCCAGGCAACACAGAGTGAGAAGAAAAAAAAAACAAAAAACAAAACAAAACTGTAAAGTCAGATAAAAGATCAGAGTACCTACTTCAAATAAACCAAAAAGTAATCTTAAAATGCTAATTATCCTCACCTCTTCTACAGAGTAGTGGGGCTTGTAAAACACAGCAGGGAACTTTGCAGAGGATCCCCCAATCCAAAAATCACAGTGCTGTGAGCTTAATCAAAAATTAAAAATTTAACCAGCAAATTCGCCGTAAGTGTTCCACATTTGAGTCCAAATTTCACAAGCCAAAGTTATAAAAGCGAAATGGGCAAAAAATAAGAAGACCAAATTCAACAAGCATCAAATAACGGAAAATATAGTAATAAAGATTGAAATAAATTTTATCCTACCCTAATTCGCATAAGCTGTTCTCAATTTCTGAAACTGCGTTGCTATAGATCACATCTCCTGTTCCGACACAGTACAGAGTGCAAATGTACACAAACAGACCAAAATATGACTCAAGGAGCTAATCTCAGATGATTCGAGAACTTTGAGTCAACAACTGGAGTTCATATTCCTTCCTGTCCAGCAGATGGCAGCAGCTATGCAGGGCAAAGTTCAAAGCAGGCCTTAGCTTTCACTGGAGACCCCTGACAGTTTCATCAAGACGGCTGTGATGAGAGTTCGAGATGTCTGCTCAAAGAGTTGATGGACATTTTGCTCAGACAATACATAAGAGTCATTGAACAGTCATATGGCGAGCGGATATAGTGTACCATCCTTATCGCAGTCTGTTTGGCCACTTCCCCTCCCTAAAGTGGCCTTCTGTGCAGCTTGCCGTCCACTCTGTACACCAAGCAGAGCAGGAGAACGCTGTCCATATTCGTAGCCCAACAGCCAGGTTATTCCAGCACGTTTGTTGAGTCGCCCAAGAACAACACCTCTCGTCAAAGATTGAACCCGCCTGAAACATTTATACACTCGGAACAGACAGAGGGAGGTGAGATCATAGCAAGAGAATACTATCTGCTTGTTGTAATCCCCCCCCCCAAAATTTTTTTTTTAAAAAAGTTTCTTTTGTAGTATTATTTAAATTTGTTCACTACACTATAGCAAGTAGTATTACTATATTTACGCATATGTCTACCATAGACTTCTTCATTACATGTTACCTCAAATTATGCTTAAAATGTGACAGCTCACAGTCAGCGCCCTCATGGGAAGTTCTCTAGTCTCAGAACTGGCACGCAAAATGGCCGACTTCAAATTCTGAAATGGGACTCAGACAGAACACAGGTTAAATCATTTTCACACCTACAAATGATTCATGAGAGATGCAGGGGGAAAAATAAAAAATGAAAAGTCTTTTTCAATTAAAAATTTGTTTTATTACTCATTCAATTATAAAAAGCAGACCTGATTTTAAAAAAAATAATAATAATATGGATAGTGGCCTGTAGTTAACATCTAGACCTCTATAACTTTCCGCTAAACAGGAACAATTTGATAGCTATTAGCAACAACAGATGCTTCTCCAGTCATTTCACGGTCCCGCTGTCGGAACAATTCATCACGTTCGGCCCTCAACACACGATTTTGTTCAATCAATTCATCCTCAGGGGCCTTTTCCACACGCTCCATAATAGCACGCCATTTAGAACGAGTTGACTGTGGAATCTCCGCATGCCGAGTCACTTCCAATCCGAAAGCTCTTGCCTGGTTCAATCTTACCTGCGGTTCATCTGTAATGGCTAACACTTTATCCAAATTCAATTCTAGCCGTTTCACAGAAGCATGTACGCCAGCAGCTAACACATTAGCAGCCTTCACAACGGAGTCGCCAATTAGCGTCTCACCACAGTTTTCCGAATCCCATTTTACATCGAGATTACCACCATTTACTGTTAAAACAGGTGCCTGCAAATCCTGCAGCATTGAATAGCCGTACTATACGGTGATTCAGTAAACGGGTTCTTAGGGCCAAATCCCTCACTCGCACTGGCTTCAGCATAAGCTGGCGGAGCCGTTAGCTTAGCATCAGCCATGCAGCCAACACCCTCGCGTTCGTTAGCCGAGTCGTGGCTAGTGGACTCGCTTAACACAGCCTTACGAGCAACCTTTAGAGAGCTGCCCAAACCAAGCATTCTAGCGTTAACCAACATACGATCCACGACCTTACATTGTCGTCTAACTTTTCTTCCATTCGAAGAAAATATAGATGTGTTTTTCTCGGAGCTAACCAGCGCCTGCCGCTTTTTTACACAAGAAAGTTCCACGGACTTCATCAATGCAATCAAACACACCGTAGATAGTAACGGTGGGAACCAACCACTATCACAATTAGAGCGCATCCATTCATTTAAAAGAGTCTTCAACTTACGTCTTCGCCGTGGTGGAAGTGCGTCAACCATCACGATGGTTGCAGCCTTACTTGTTCGTTTAGCGACAAATTCCGACTATGGACCGGAAGTATATGCAAATCAAACCAACCGGAATCACGGTCAAATATATCGTCCATAATTAGTAGTAATTAGTCGTTTCAATATTTATAAAGTCAGTGACGTCTCACTTATGGTACTACAATACAATAGGTCAAAACTATTCTCATTAGTCCCCCCAAAAAATTATTATTATTATTATTTATTTTATTTTATTTTTTTATTTTTTTAGTTTTTTCTCAAAAAATAACAAAAAATAAAAATGAAAAACAGAAATTAAATATCGCTTTCGCGACAATAAATATATCCAGGATCTATCGCCACGGGCGGCTTAATTCAACAAAATCAGAAAGAACAAAAATAAATGAATAGCCCATCAACCGCGCGGAATCTGCAAATGCCGATTGAAACGGCGGAGCGCTCCTACTTGACGTCACTTCCGTATACAACGGGTATCACTTCTTATGCATAGTTCAATGTCGTAGTAATTTTCAAAATCGAGGACTTCTGCGTCCTTCCGTAACAAAAACAACTTCAAACTCACTAATACTTGTTCACACAGATCTCAGATACAATTTAGTAAAGACGTAATTGCAGCTGTAGCAATCCCAAACAAACAGAATTTCTCTGCGTGGATAAATGTCCACTCACCTTATTAATATTTGGCGCCGTTAGAAATTCAATGCGTCCAGGACCATCACAGCTTTTTCAAAAATGTCCAAATTTGTTTTCGTCGAGGTCACCATTTTGAAGGCATTATTTGATTACTTTATTAAGTGTAATCTTTTGCGTGTTCAAATAAATTGCAGAATTGAGATCGTATGAAAAAGTTCCCTTAAGGAGTTTATTTAAGAGCTCTTAAAGACACAGGAGAATGGCTTACATTCGAAGGTGATGTTTAAGCCTCAAGTGTGTGACGAATAAGAAAACATACAGATGCTTTATACTTGAAAAAAGAATGCTCCCGCCCCTAGGCTTGACAAAGAAGTAGTGTTCTTAATAAGCAGACATGATGATACTGATACGATTATCTAAGCTCTCTACCAGGCTCCAAGAAATTATGTAGACAGGCTTCGACCTTGGACCTTCAGTTTTTACGACCAAATGAGTAATGACATGAGAACTTGACCTATTTTTAAAACATACACATTCTTATCTCAAGAGCCTGGAAGGGAGTGAAAAGTTCCAATATATTTCACAACAACATTATCACAGTGTTATTCCTTTAACTACACAGGTATATGGCATATACTTATAAGTAAATTCATAAACAGTAAAAATCTAAATTGAAAATGTTAAATGTCAACAACACTGACATAAATTAAAATGCCATTAATTTGAATTTGAATGGTGGATGAAAAAAAAGGTGACAGGTAAGGTATTCAGTAAGGTAGCTGTTAGTAAAAGAGCCTCGTCCTGGCTAGCTTGTCAGTGTCATTCCATGTCAAAAAAATACACAAAAAGTCTTCACTTATTGCTCAATCACACATGTAAAAAAAAAAAAACACAACACACCGGTGATGAGCAAGTAGCCATCCATCTCCTTACTAATCGTCCACCTGCAACCTGCCTGTTGGATTCACCAACTCCCACCATTCACAGGGTCACCGGTAGGGAGGACTGAATACAGTGCGCCAAAATTATTATTATTATATTATTTTATCCTGTCAAAATGATCTTTTTTACATTTGGGGCAATGCATTGTGGCGTGACGTCAACATCTGGAACTCTATAGGAACAAGACTGCTCAAAGTCAAATAGGCATGAGTAGTAACTAGCTAGTTTCAGCTAGCCTGATTGCTGCTAGCTTTATCAATTCATAGCAGCAGCAATGGGACCACGGAATGGAACTACAAAGTATGAGGGTGATGAAGCAAAATGACAGTGTCGCCAGATAATTATGTCCAATAAACAACTGTGTGCTAAGGATTGCAGTATTCATTGTAGAGGATTTAGGACAACGCGCACCAACACAAGACACTTTACCACACGTGTTATTACTGTTACTATTAATGTGTTTAATTGTAGTGCCTTGATTTCAGTGAGGTTAGTCATAGCCATGAACACAACTGCACAAAATAAAGACGCTAACTACAAAAATGTACAATAAACCTCATGCGCCAGAGGGGACAAATCCTAGACTGCTCACCAGCCAGTAGCAGAGCACATATATAGACATGCAATTACTGTTCACGCTCACGTTTTACACTGTCTTGAATGAGAACTAAACCAACGCTGCCTACACCTTAGTTTGGCCAACAAATTCAGTACAACTGCAAATTCTGTTGTCGACTCGAATCCCACAAACATGCGCATGGTGCAAAAACAAAACATGATAATACTTGCACTGCCTACATTCCACTTTTAGTATTTAAGATTCATAACTTAGTCTTAGGCTATACTTGAGGTTTATGTGTGATGAAACTTGTACTTGCACTTGCTTGTATGGTGTTTCCATGTTCTCCTAGTGTTTACACTGAATTTGGTTTAAACAAGCCAAATGCTGTTTTTTATTTATTTTCCACATTACCCTAAGAAAGTGAAAGATGTTAAAACAACCCATAGCCTAAGCAAAGATATAAATAAAGAAGTATTGCATACTTTCATGCATGCGCATACTTGCACTTTCATGGTGATAACGGTGACATTTTGCAGTGTGCTTGCAGTGGTGTGGCTGACTGATGGCTTACAATGATGGCCTTTAGACGCGTGAGAAGCCAAACGTAATGCAGCACCAATAAACAGTTGGATTAACCACGTTTTACATATTCACACCCCACACAAATATTTCTATTTAGCTGGGGTTGATCCATAACACAAAGATTATCCTTTAACAAGTGTTATTCCATTCTATAAATTTTAGAAGTTACTACATTGACATTTAAAATGATACTTTAATAAAACTTTTTTTTTTTTTTTTGCATTTTTAGACTCACATTCAACACATTTAACTCATTTGTGTGTAATGGCCTGCTCACTGTTTCATGGTGGTAAAAGGTCACAGACCTACTGGACAGCACAGTCTGCACTACCCTGATAACGCACGCACGCAGACATTCACATGCCGAGTGTTATCGTGTGTTCATAGTGTTATCTGGGCCCGGTTAAGTACTTCAGCTGGAGATTCTAAACTGGCTGGCCAGCCACCACTCAGCCTCCCAGCGCAACACAACACCACATTTTGACAATGCACTCTTCTGTTACTCAGTTATACTCACTAAAAAAGGACAAAATAAAATAACTCTAGTTTAACAAACTATTTTGTTTTTCAAATTTAGAAGCCATTTCAATGTAATTAGTGCCTTGCACTAGTATTTAAATGACGCTTGAGTTACGGTCCAATTGCACCTCTCTCCATTTTTTGCTGCTTTAGTATGTCGAGTGCTTTTTCATTTTGCATGATTCACACAGCATGTCATTAACTATGAATCAGTGAGCCGCATTGCGGAACACAAACATGAAGCATCTGAATGACGTTGATTTACGATGACTTGTGATTCCAACAAAAATAAAGGCCTAACAGCAAACCCGCTGTTTTCTAGTGTAGTGTGTGCAAATTACATAAATTAAAATAGATGTCTGGGATGATTTCTTGTATAAAAATGTACCTTTTTTCTAAGTAGTAGATTAAATTCATTTATATTTTGTGGTGATAATTGAAACATGGCAATTTTGTGTAAGCCAGCTGCAGAGGCCTTGGCACACACACTGATGGAAAAAAATACAATTAATGAGGCTGCATGTGTAGAGTTTATCTAGGTTTCAGGCTATTTGCCTGTTTATTTTGGCACTGTCAGCAAAATATCCAGAGACACCAAAACACAACCAAGCAGGGCAGTTTTAGGTAGCTACACAAGAAATGCACAACTTCCGACAAATCTGATTGCTTTTTGTCGTCTTGTTTAACAACTTTGTTTTTCCTTCAATGTTAATGTTTCCACAAGTCTCATTCTGTTTTTACAATTTTGAATACTTTCTGAAACGCTTATCTCAAGGACAGAACAAAGCAGTTCTAAAATGGCACGCATGATGTAGTCAGTCCCATCATCTCGTGTTTTTGATGACAAACTCTTGGCAACCCAAGAGTATTGTTTATTTTGGCTGTGCTGCACTAAAAATGTGAGCTAGATTCAGAGATGAAGCCGGAATTGTATTTAGATGATTTTCACCATCTCCAGTGACTCGTTAAAAGCAACAACAACAAAAACCAACTCGAGTAACTTATGCATATGCGTTCTAGACAAACACACTTGAATGCTTTAGTTTTAATATTTTTGCAATCAAATAAACAAAACAAGTTGACATCACACAGCTCCCACAGGCAATAGCTCACATTTGGTGCATGCTCTGCATTCAAATGCTGTACCTTGGCTTGTACCTATGATTTTAAGACATTCTGACTTTTGCAGTGGTAGCACACTCACACCAACACGGCAGATTCAAATTGACAATTGGAAACATTGCATCTGACGAGTTGGCAAATTATTGGAAGAAAGAGCAGACTTATGGGCTAATATTTGTTGTACTCTTTTCTTTCTGTTTTATTAATCACTGCAAGCCAAATGATCACAGTGTCTAGTAACAACACTGCTCCTTACACACATTTAAAATCACATTTCATTTCGGATATCCCTTCGTAGATTTCAGTCCGAGCAGGTCTCTTTTCTCTCTCTGTTCCCTCCTTTTACCCCCCTCCACCCACCCCCACGCAGACCCCCATGACATGGTCCACTGCTATCACACTGTTCATTATCACTATGCACTTCACAAGAGAGCAGAGGAAGCAGAGAAACGGAGGTGGGGGAAGTTTGATGAGGGAGGGAAGTAGGGAAGTGGTAGATGGAAAAGGTGACAGAGAGAGAGAGAGAGAAAGAGAACGAGAGAGAGAGAGAGGTACAGAGAGTTTTTGCTATCTGCTGAAATATTCATGTTGGTGCCAGCAGCTTTTCCATTCCCCACTCAGCAGGGGGCTTGTGTTTGATACATCTCTCTCTCTCTCTCTCTCTCTCTCTCTCTCTCTCTTCTCTCTCTCTCTCTCTCTCTCTCTCTCTCTCTCTCTCTATCGCTCTCTCACTCTCTCACTCAATGCTCGGCCTCAACTCTCCCATACCCCCAACCCCCACCCGCCCACCACCACCACCACCAAATCGCAATCCCCCAATCTCTCTTAACTAGTAAGGTTAGTAGACTGTAAATGCTCATCTAGAGATGGCGGTGCTCTCTTTCTCTAAAACAAGCCTGTCAAAGTAGCGGTGCCTCAATTGGACTTCACACTTTTCTGCATTGAATGAAACAGTACTCTTAGGATTTAAACTATCATACGCACATTATTATTCTATTATCAATAATGTAAAATTTTAGCAATTCACTAATGGATGTAGAAAATTGTCATTTACTACAAACACCCTTAAGTGTTTTTGAGTTGAGCGTAGTGAGCCTCTAACTCAGGGTTCACCAATTTTGGTCCGCGAGGGCTGGACTCCGCAGTCCTGCAGGTTTTAGATGTTCCGCCTACCAACACACCTGATACTAAAGATCAGGATCGTTATCAGGCATGTTGATGAGCAGATTATATGAATCAGGTGTGCTAGTGAGCGAAAACATCTAAAACCTGCAGGACTCCGGACCTCAAGGACTGGAATTGGTGAACCCTGCTAACTCGTCATCCATTTTATCAAATTGTTAGTCGGTCTGTTTGATCCTTGTCGAGGTCATCGATACCTTATTCGAGAGAATTTTGCAAAGCAACAACCTTGAATGATGTTTGATGATGACATTTTTCATTTCAAGTAAGGGTTAAAGGTGTTCACGGGAATGATACTAAACCAACAAATTCATATTTTATTGTACAAAGTATTGCTTTATACCTATTTGAAGGCTATAAATGAGCATCTTGTGTGTATGTTAAGTGAACCCCCTCAACTCAGAGGAGATAGGAAGCAGGCGGTCCTCTCTCTTCAGTGTTTACATGCTAAAAATGTACAAATGTTGCTTTTGCATTACTTTGAATGTGAAAAACTGTAACGAACCATCAATTTTTTTAAATTATCATTATGTAACTAATGCATTTGAGAAATAGCAGCCTAATTAGGGAGACTGGGGGCTAGTTGTATCACTTTTTATATTTTTATATATTTGTTGGATGAAATACCAGTCTTAGGTATATTTTTTGATATTAATGGCATTTTTAGACTTTGTGTCAGTGCAGTTATAAGCCACCAAATAGAGGGAATAAACATGTGACACATTACCCCACCAACAGGTAAGGGGTAAGATGTCACACTGGATTTTGCAACTAATACAACACGGTCAAAATTAGCCTTGTTCTCTTGTTTTTGTTTTGTTTTGTTTTTTTTACAACAAGAGAAATTGTTTATCATTGATCTTGAAAATGTAACTTCGTCATTGAGCAAACTTTTTTTGTTTTAACAAAAGTTTTTATTGACAACACAGGCTTTCAAGTCCTCATCACAAAATCTCACAATTTTTTCAAAAGCCACAATATCCTGTTATTACTGAAATATTATCAAATAGATTTAAGTCCTTAGGAACTGCTGGCATGTAGCTCATAGCGCTCAGCCTCAAATGCCTGTTTTGCTTCCCTTAAACTGGAAATTTGAGATTAAATTACATTTAAAATAAATAAATCATTTTTGGTTAATGGATGGATGGATGGTTCATCATGAAACTTAAAGCAGTCTTGACATGTGGGCATACTGTGGTTCTGGAAAATGAATTTTTAAACAATGAAACAAAACCTGGCAGACTAATTTCCTCACTCTTCAGACTCATCATCTGAAGAGCAATTCTGCCATACGTAAACAGAGTTCCCAGAGGTGCATTTTTCATTGGTCCTCTCTTTGCATATGTGACAACAGACTCCAAAATGACTGAGACAAGTTTCCTCAAACTACCACGTTAGCTAACACATGGTCTAGTTTAAAGTTAGCTTAAAACAGAGCTGTGATTGAGGCACGACAAGATGCCTGAACCTCTCCTCCGCTAGAATTTGTCGATGTACGACACTTGTTTCAATATATGTAGTTGAAAAATGTTACTTTTGGTTGTGCAAAACAGATAACTGGCACTCATCTCAGCTCACAATGTGCTATTCTCTTCTCCAACAGTACCATGTATAGGATGACCATTTATAGGAAGAAAACTAATATTCCACTTTTTTGTTGCACCCTCCTGTGGAGAAGAAAATTGCAATGTGACAACTTACCAGTATTACAACTAGCCCGGGTCTCTCCCTACAAACCTTATGAACAAATACTGTAATAGGTTCAACGTAGTTACCATGAGCCAGTGTAATTGAGTCTTTTTTTTTCTCCCTCTGGAGAGCTCAGTATTGTTCATTCGGTAATTTTACCGATTTGACATCATCATTGCTCTCTCTCTTTTTTTTAAATATATATATATATGTATATTTTAAATTAATTTTTATTTTGTATGTGGGTGAGAATGTGTATGTGCATGTGCGTGTGTGCGTGCGTGTGAGTGTGTATTCATTAGTTCACCTAAAACCTATTAAAAAATCCCATACCG
This sequence comes from Vanacampus margaritifer, assembly GCF_051991255.1. Lineage (NCBI taxonomy): Eukaryota > Metazoa > Chordata > Actinopteri > Syngnathiformes > Syngnathidae > Vanacampus > Vanacampus margaritifer. The sequence goes on along the minus strand of NC_135440.1, from coordinate 4,426,092 downwards.
TTCACCTAAACCGAACACTTCAGAACCCAGCTAGAGCCATGAGGCCATCAGGAGAACCGAGGAAGGACCAAAGAAAAGAAAGGAAAGTGAAATCCAGCACCGACCAGACACCACCCACCACCCACCGGGCCACCAACCAGAGTCCTTCACCAACCCCAGAAACATCCAAATTCCAACAAATCAGGGAGCCCTCAAGAGACCAAAGGAGAGACTGAGGAAAGGAAGGAAGGACAGACGAAGCAGAATGAGATCCACAGACACCAGCCTCCACCGATTCAACGACCAGAGGAAGAAGCAGATTGTGTCTGAGTTTTGATAGATGCTGGTGTGGTGGATCTAGCATGCATGAAAACTTCCACCAAAGAGGGGAGCCGTCGACCCCTGCCAGGACAGAGCAAGCGCAACACCTCAGGACCCCTGAGGCCACGGCAGCGCCAAGGGACAACCCCCGGGCCCCGCAGGGGCCACCGGCCGGAGAGCAAACCCAGGAGCAGGAGCGCCCCCCACCCCAACACGGCCCGCGCCCCCAACCCAACGCAGCAGGACGGGACACTGTAATTGATTCTTTTTGGTAGCAAGCACTGCCCCAAATAGAACTGCCTAGTGATGTGATGGTCACAAACGAATCGAGCCTTTTGAACGGCTCTTCACTGTGAACAATAGGAATCAAGTCTTTGTAGCTAATGTGTGTGTACATATTTATATTTTCTTATATTAGAAGAGAATAAAAACTTATTGAATGTTATGACTATTCTGTATGTCAAAATGAAGCAAAGTTTGGCACAATTTGCGACATGCCGAATGTACCACGTACTATCATAAATTCAGCCCACATACTAGTCGTTTTTTATGATTGCATATCATAAACACTAAAAATCAAATAAATGAATAATTATCAACCTTGCACTAAAGGAGCAAACTGTTGGACCAGATTTTCAACACTAGAAACACACCCTCACACTTTTTACAACAATGCACAGTGATTTGCAAAACATTAAACACACTTTTATACAAGTCTGCCATGATGTCACTTCCTTTCAATTGCAAATGACTGACTGACATCACCACACTCATGAGCCAGTTGATTAAACATTCACATTTGGTGTGCAAACACATGATTGCTGTATTGTAGACAAAGCAATCAGGTTTGAGCTCTACAAAAATGCAGCAGGTTGCGTTCACCGGCTTTCATTCTAAATGGAACAAGTCAGAGAAGGAAAAGTGAGGGTGAGAGGGGGATTTCCCTCATGAAGGTAGACATCGAGGAAGACCTGAAATAGGGGGAGAATGTTCCTATAAATTATGATACACTTCTGTGTCTAATGGATATAAGTGTGTTTAATGCTTCTCAAATCACTGTGTGTTTAGTTCTGCAAAAAGTCTGAGGCTGACTTTGTGTTTATAGTGGTAAAAATCTATGTTTTTGCTCCTTGAGTGTAAGGTGTTGATAGTTATGTAATTATTTGATTTTCAGTGTTTATGCAAATATTGTCAAATCAATACCTCTTTGACATTGAAGCCAATTAAAAAAAAAAACTAAAACTATATGTCTAATAAGACTTATGTCCAATGTTACAGCCAGTGAATTACAGCCCGGCCCTAAGTGATTTGGTGCCCTAAGCGAACGTGCAGATGGTCCCCCGCGGCAAAAAAAATAAGTAAATAAATAAATAAAAATAAATAAATAAAATATATATATAATATTTAATAGCAATAACAATAAATACCAAATTTCACAGACAACTACAATTTTTTTTAAAAAAGTATGCCTTTACTACATATTTGTTTACATTAAACCAGCTGAATGCTTTCTGTGTTAAAGATTTGAATTCTTATCTTGTATAAATTAACATGGTTATGCCTACTGCCCGAAGCCAGCTGGGATAGGCTCCAGCACCCCCGCGACCCTAGTGAGGAAAAGCGGCCAAGAAAATGGATGGATGGATGGATGTGAAACAATATTTTCTGCAAATTTGTTTGCAGGTATCGAGACTGGACTAACTACTTTATTTTAAAGTCAGCAAGCTTTGCCCCGCTGTGGTGCACAGAGTAGCATGGGTGTAATGGTGGAGTAAACAAGTTACAAGCAAGCTAAGAAGCTAATGCGATTTTCAGGTTTATTTTTATAGACAATGATGATCGACTGACATACTTTACCCTGAGCCCTTTTTTCCTCCTCCTTCCGCCACTTTCTTATTTTCACTTTCACTTTTCATTGTAAAGGTTTTTTTATTTTTAGGGGGGGATATATATATATATATATATATATATATATATATATATATATACACATATATTTATTTATTTTTTTTTTTTTTTGCCCTGCAATTTATCACCCCCTCCACTAGAACCTAGCTCGCCTATGCCCAGGGCAGGGCCTGGTTACAGCTGTGCTTGGAAGTTTACATACACATGTAAACTTATGAGCATGGTAAGGTGAGAAAAAGATTTAATGCTCATAAAATTCCAAATATGGTGCCAATTGTTATTCACTTTTTTCAGAAGTTTAAGTTGACATGTGGAGAGATGTAAATGTGAATTTTGGTGATGACATTTTTATTATTTGTATTCATTTCTTTTTCTTTCTTTCTTTTTGTCATTAAGCAACATTTAACTTTTGTACGTTTACAGTTGGGCTCATAAGTGTAAACTTTCATGCACAACTGTATACATGGTGATGGAAAAATAAAGAGGTCACAAAGTTGAACCAGTGGCTACACTGCCAAAAGGAGCTTCTAAGGGAAGCACTGCAGTTGTGCTGTTTTCAAACTGATGGCAGGCCTGGTGGTTAAACAGGGAGGGGCCGCCTGCATGGTGATTGTAGGTCTGCATACACTGTGTGTTGCCAGCATGTATTCAAGTGCTGTGGGATGTGCCAGATGTTTTGGAGGCCAGACTTGGTGTGTGTGTGTGTGTGTGTGTGTGTGTGCGTGCGTGCGTGCGTGCGTGCGTGCGTGCGTGCGTGCGTGCGTGTGCGTGCGTGCGTGCGTGTGCGTGTGCGTGTGCGTGTGTGCGCAAGTGCACATGCATTAAAATATCTTCACCAGAGCAGGAAGCCACATTGGCCAATTACAGTGCCGCATCTAGCCTAGCACACATTTATTTATTAGTGTGAGTGTGCGTGTGTGTTTTGAGGGGATGGGGGTTCATATAGAGTTTAGGTTATTTACAGGGTTTGTATAAATGGAGCAGTGTGTGCATGTGTCAGTGACAATAATACAAGACTGTGAATGTACACGCCACAAAGCTGAAGAGGAAGCAGAGGACAGAGGAGTGGGGGAGAGGAGTTTATAAGTGAAGGAGACAATAGTGGGAAAGCTGCGGAAAGGGGAGGATGGAGAGAGACACTCAAGAAAAGCTTTGTCATTTAGAGAAAATACTGCCTGTCTCCTTTAAGTTTGTAGTGTTTACATAGCCACAGTTAATACAATGCTTCTAGTTATGCTCTTCTTCTAAACCTAGTTATGCAAAGGTTTGCCCAGAATAGTCTCCTTATCGTTGTTATTAAAATCACCAAATCAAAATAATATCCTACAATTACTCTCATAACCCTAGTATCTGGCCAGCATTGGGTTAAAAGAAAATCACACTTCTAAGAACTAAATATGGTGTTTGCAAAAATGTGTAAATGTAGGCCAACAATAACTAATAGCCTCAAGAATGCTTGCGAGCTGTCGAGGAAACCCACAATGCATCGACATGGGAACGTTATTTTGTTTGTTTCCCTCATTTTATGATTGTCAGTGTCTTTTGATTGTTGTGTTTCATAAAATAGGATTAAAAATTATTTTTTTTTTAGCTGGTAATTTCAGTCTCTCGTTGAGCAGCATGAATCCAGAATTGCCGTCTGGCGAGCCATTGCTTGAGCACAGCAACATTTAATTCCTCTAATTAAATGTTAATACAAATAAAATGCTAAAATTAATTTAAAATATTTTGCCATTATGATTAGAATACTTCTACATCAATATTCAATTAACTCTTCTTTTGAATGCATTTCTTTATGCCCACTATGTGGAATTTTCAATGTATATATCATAAATCTGTTGTAAATTTTTGGAATGCAGAGTATGAGGAATAAGTTGCAATAACAAATTTTATGGACAATTTTCCTGGACTCCCTCAGCACACTGAAATCATGGTGGCTTATGGCCTATGGCTTGTGGCTTTTTGTCCCTCCTTACTTGTATCCCCTTTCGAGACCTGCGGCCTGCTGGCATAGACTGTGTGTAACTACTGCCCCCCAGTGGATTGCTCTATTCACTACCACTAAAGCATGTATCTCAATAGGGTGAAAACGTTTGGGGGGGTTCAGTTGAAAAGGTATGGAGTGTTTATAATTCATAACTCCACTTTCTATACCGTTTATCCTCAATATAATTGTGAACTGGATAGAGCCTATTCCAGCTGACTTTTTGGGCCAGAAGTGAGATGCAACCAACAACTTTAAAACTGTGAGGCAGACGTGCTAACCACTCATATTTGTACTGCTTTGAGTGCTTTCTTTAAGTCAATTATTTTGAATGAGTAGTTATTTAAAGAGAAGCATAATTGTGATGCAATTTAAGCTATTGATTAAAACACAAACTGGTTGAGCAGGCTCTGTTTAGCCTGTTCAAGACCTCGAAGATTATCACCTTAGTCTCTTTTCCCTATTTGTGTTCCTCTTATTTAGTACACATTTATCATCAGGCAGTGCTCACAATGAACACAAACCAATCAATAAAGATAAAAGGCATAAATTGTAGTTGTATTGCCTGTCAGCTCCACACTGCAAATTTGGGTCTTGTGAATGAACTCTCATCTAATCAAATCAATTTCCCTAACTACAGAATAAACTCTAAAGTTTTAATTAAAATAACCCTTTTCTTAGAGTTCTTTTAATAATTTGTAATGTGTTATTTTTAACACCCATGGACCTTTTTGTGCTTGTTTTGTTGTTTTTCAAAAACATTAATCACTTCAATGCATTTCTCTTATTTAACACACCCAGACAATCCTCTTTTATTTGGTGTTGGGTTGGCACTTGGAAACATCTTGAGCACCTAAAGAAAGATTTACAGAAACTTAAAGAAAAATGGAGAATGTGAAAATGCAGAGTTTTACCAGCTGCTTGGAGTTGACAAAATGTATTTTGTGATACACAGGACTGAACTGCCACACACACACACACACACACACACACACACACACACACACGCACACACACACACACACACACACACACACACACACATCAATAAAAGTTTCCATTGGCTTAAGTAACAAATTTACTTTAGTGTGATTGTCCCACATTCTTGAACGATGCCATTAATCTGCCTTTTAAGCTACGTAAATCTAAAATGTTGTTGCAAGCATGCTGCTACCAACTACTACTGTAATTGCTCAAATGATTGCCGTAAAGCAGATAATTAAAACAACAAAGTGACACAATATGGACAAAAGTATTGGGTGATCAAAAGTGAAACGTCTATACAACACAGCAAGGATATTTTCTGGACATGACTTCATGCGCAGGGTAAAAGACACTTTCCAAATTGCTCCCTTCAAGTTGACTGTATAGAACTACTATTATTAGCAAGATTGTTGTCTTGTCTTGTCAAAATATCCTCTTCTTTTCCTCTATTTTTTCCAGTGTTTTGCCTTCTTGACCGCAATGTGCTATAGAGGAAGCAGTTACCTCAGTTACCGTTCCTGGAAAGCCACCAATGAACAGCACTAATGTCATGTCTTCTTTTTCCTTCATTTTTCATAGTTATTCTTAGTTAGTCTTCTTTTTCCTTCATTGTCAGAGGACTGACTGAAAGGGCGCCGATGCTTATTCTTGTCAAACATGTACAGCTTGGCTTCTTATAATTCCAAACGTTTCGTAGGTCAGAGATGGATTGTATTTACTGATGATATTTTTTAAAGTTTATTAATTGATATAAATATGCATATAAATGGTGCTGAAGTGTAATGGAATTTGTGTACTTGCCACAACAATGTCATAATAAAAAGGGGAGAAGGATAAAAGGAATTTTAAAAAAAGTACATAACATTACTTGTGGAGGGAACAGCACAAGTTTTGTACAAATGTCAAATCGTTTTTAAATTTTTAAGCGTGTCATAGTATTAATCTTTACACCAACAGCCATCATAATTCACATTTAGACTACTGATTGTGTTATGACATTATGATGTAAATATTTGATTGTGAATAGGGCAGTTGTGATTTCATAGAACATTAGCTTGGGCACAGATTTCACACCAAGTAAATTTGTGAATACACTGAGACAAGATAATTATTCTTATCGTAGAACAGAATGGCTTTATTGTCATTGTACAAAATCAAAATTTATAGAAACATGGTCTACATATATAGAATCTTTTAACCTAAATCTGGTTACTTAATTCTGCCTGTTAGCGAGAGCCGCAACATCACGATAACTTACATTGCTGTTTCTGTATTTGGCAATTTGTAACTAATGGTTGTGTTTTTATAGTCAGGAACCCAGTTGCTGCCAGCAGGATCGAGCAGACTACATCAAACGACACCTTACGGTCACCAACTCCTCAAGATTCACCTCCAATGGGCACTAAGAGATAATATTCGGAATCACTGCATGCCAGTGGGTTAACTCTATAGGTGCTGTCCCCCCTGGCTGAGCGTGGGCGGCTCTGCCCTTCTGTTGGCTGCTGGGTGGGGGCTGTGTCTTGGCCGTTCCCTGGGTCTTGTTGAAGAAAATGATCTTTTTCTTCCGCGTGTTCGTTTTCTTTCGGGTAGTGAGAATGTTGGTTATCCGAATACAGGCTGGAGATCGATGAACAGTTGCTTCGAAGCTTTTATTTCTACAGAATATTCCGGGCACAAGTGAGTTCCAGACAATGGCTGCAGCCTCTCACAAATGCCCAGATTACAGTTATTTACAACATTCTTATACTATCTTGAAGGGCGGTCCCCCAGACATGCCGGCAGCTAGCAGAAATCGCAAAGACACATCCACAGATAAAAGCATCTACTGAGGAAATAAGGAAATTAAAACAGTAATGACTAAATCTGGGCAGAAGACCCTCTTCAGTCTCTTGGGGGGAGCTATGTTGCGGCGTGGGTAGCCCTGGGGGGTTGTGCTTGCTCTGTCCTGGCCGGGGTCGACGGCTCCCCTCTTTGGTGGAGGTTTTCATGCATGCCAGATCCACCAAACCAGCATCTATCGAAATTCAAACACAATCTGCTTCTTCCTCTGGTCATTGAATCGGTGGAGGCTGATGTCTGTGGATCTCACTCATTAATCCAGGGGTGGGCACACTCGGTCCTCGAGGGCCGGAGACCTGCAGGTCTTGGATGTTTCCCTTCTTCAACACAGCTGATATATGATCAGCTCATCAGCAAGCTCTGCATAAGCTTGGTAACGATCCTGTTGATTGGAATCAGCTGCGTTGCAGCAGGGAAACCTCCAAAACCTGCAGGACGCCGGCCCTTGAGGACCGAGTTTGCCCACCCCTGCATTAATCTATCCTTCATTCCTTTTTTCAGTCTCTCCTTTGGTCTCTTGAAGTCTCCCTAATGTGTTGGAATTTAGATGTTTCGTCGGTTGGTGAAAGACTCTGGTTGGTAACCCGGTGGGTTGTAGGTAATGTCTGCTCGGTACCGGATTTCACTTTCCTTTCTTTTCTTTGATCCTTCCTTGGGTCTCCTGACAACCTCACGACTCTAGCTGGATTCTGAAGTATTCGGTGTCGGTGAACGGTATGGGATTTTTAATAGGTTTTAGGTGAACTAATGAGTACACACTCACATGCACGCACACATGCACACACACGCACATACTCACCCACATACAAAATGAAAAAATATATATAAAAAATAAATAAATAAATAAAAAAGAGAGCAATGATGATGACATGTCAAATCGGTAAAATTACCGAATGAACAATACTGAGCTTCCTCGGGGAAAAACAAAACAAAAAAATGATGATAAATAATAAGATATGTTTGGGGGGGACAAAGAAACACGATTCTTTTTATAATTAATTACAGAAAAAAACATTAATGCAATTTTAGTTGGCTTTATTAACATCAGCTCTCAATGTAACAACACACTTCACTTACCAGCGGGAGGGAAGCCAACAAGACAAACTACTTCCATTCAGTCCGTGTTGAGGAATGAAAATAAATTTCCTCTTTGCGTGTTCGAAAACTTGAAGACAGATTTAATGTAAGAAAAAACACCTTTGCAAAAATGATTTAATAAAAAAAGGTCAGAGATCTCTGGACATTCATTACAGACTCCAATTGCTTCACTTAAACAGGTGGAATTTCAGAGCGTCGAATGTCGCTCTTCCGCGTGTACAATGGCTTCTTATAGTTAAAAGACCTCCTCTCTTTCATTTGTAGACAAAACATACTCTCTGGGTACTTTTTCATGAGCGATGGCAAAAACAGAGTCAGGAGTGCGTGTTCGAAAACAGATTCTGTTCTCAAGGACTAAATGTGTTTTCGCACAAAACGCTGAGAAGGAACTTTTTTAGACTAAATAGTATGTCCCAGCTTAAGGTCAGATTATACCGAAATCAACACCACTTGCTCTGCACAGGACACAAAACATTTCGACAAGGTTAATACTGAAGAATTAAAATGTTAATAATATGTGATAGATATTGTAACATTTTTAATTTCTTCATTTCATATATTAACCATTGTTATACATTATTAACACTTTAATTCTTTATTAACCATGTTGAAATGTTTTATAGAGCAGTGTTGCACTCAGTATAATTTGACCTTAAGCTGGGACATACTATTTAGTCTAAAAAAGTTCCTTCTCAGCGTTTTGTGCGAAAACACATTTGGTCCTTGAGAACAGAATCTGTTTTGAACACCCACACCTGACTCTGTTTTCGCCATCGCTCATGGAAAAATACCCAAAGAGTATGTTTTGTCTACAAATGAAAGAGAGGAGGTCTTTTTAACTATAAGAAACCGTTGTGCACGCGGAAGAGCTACATTTGACGCTCTGAATCCCACCTGTTTAAGTGATGAATTAGAGGCTGTTATTTGTCCAGAGATTCTCTGATTTTTTATTAAATCATTTTTGCAAAGGTGTATTTTTCTTACATTAAATCTATCTTCATTTTTGGAACACGCAAAGAGGACAAAATAATTTTATTCCTCTTACATGTGTAACAATGGTTAATATATGAAATGAAGTATTAAAAATGTTACAATATCTATCATCCGTCAAAATCAACATTCCTACCTGGACTTTCAGCCTTAAGGGACAAAACGACAGCTACACTTGGTGCCATTCTTAACTGTCCTAATGGAGTTCATCTGCAAAAAAAAAAACACCTTTGCAATGCTCGAGAAGACAGAAGTGTACGCTTGTAAACCTACGTTCACTCTTCCCAATTTCCAGACAGAAAATAAAGATCCAAACGGACGTATAAGAGGCTAAATTTTTTTAATTTTTTTTTAGCACATTTATTTTGTCAAATCCTGAAAGTGATGGAACAGACGGAAGCATCACGAAGCTTGCTAGCGGACGTACGTGTAACCAAACGAATGGAGTGACAGTCATTTAAGAACCTGCTTTTAGCCCAAATTGACCCATTCAGTGAAGAATGCTGCTACCCGTCTCTTGATCGCATCCCGGTGTTGTGTCTTGGTCAAACTCCGGTAAAGTGCACACATTCAATCAAATAATAAGCACTTAAATAGGCTTAACTGTCGTGTCCCGGTAGTCAGTAACGACATGCTATTCATGTTTAAAATAATTCAATATAAAAACATACACTTCCCAAGGGTTGAAATGGTCCAAATCAGCGCTTCACCCGTTAGACTCCATTAGTTTTCAATGAAAAGTTGGTAGCAGGCTACCAACCGGCCTACCCATAATGCACCGCGCTGCCGAGATGCGCACTTCGCTTATTCGCAAAAGAAGAGCGTATGGAAACGGGCATAAGTCGCAGGTCCGTTTTACGCATTTTCACAGAATTCGCACACAAATTTCGAAATATTTGGATGGAAACCTGACTTCTTTTGTGATGAGGAATTTTACAATTGCTGACTTCGTACAAAGGCAGACTACACACTGAACTGGACACCCTCACAGGGTAGGCCTACATGTAGAGATAAACAACTTCTCACACTCAGCATTAATAATGTCACTGAATGGGAATTAAAGCCGTTGAAGCAATTGAACTATTACACCAGTGATTTCATCACAGATCCTCAACCCGAATTTTCCTCTGGGGAGTTGTTTGCGCCAATTTATTGTGGAATTCAATGCTATTTTGTCAAATTCTTTATGCAACCAGCACATTCAATTGATGGTCACAATACTCATGTTTTCACACTATACAATTATTGAATGTGGTCTAATTGCTGATATTATCAGTTAATTTGGGGATTATTAGTGTGCAGATTTCTGGTTACTTCTTCAAGTCGTTTTCATTCTTTGAAAAAAATAAAATAAAAAGAAAACCCACACAACTCAATGCTCATCACAAGACGACTCTAGAGGTCAGTGTTTGATCATTTGAAATCAGAAGAAAATGGTTTACTGCACTTCAGTGGGCCTATAGTGGTTGCATATTGAAGTTGGTGTTCTTTAAACTACAAATGCTAAGATTTCTTCCTTCCATTTCAAATGCCAGTCCGGAGCCATTTGACTCTTTGCTTTTGAATTACCAAATTGTCAAAGTCAAACTTTATTGTCAATTTCTTTATATGTACTAGACATACAAAGCAATCGAAATTCTGTTTCTTGCATTCCCAGGTGTCAGCAAGACTAAAAACAACAACAAGACAGACAATAGTAAAGTGCTCATGAACAGTTAAAAACAGGAATATGGAAAAACTTAAAAACAACTCATATGTAAGATGCATTTTCTTGACATGTTTAAGACAAGTGGTAAGTTACAGATGGCAAATTCACACAGGCACAGTGTAGCAGAATGTCTGGAGTATATAGTTAAGTGTTTAAGGCATATCAAGGCAGGTCATCTTGAGGAATATTTTGGCACAAGTAGTAGTAGAGGTATCAGTCAACAACATAATCGCAAGTACAGTACAGTACAGTACAGTACAGTCCAACAGAAGTGTACAAATGGTGCGGGTGGGGTGGTGGAGACATGCTAACTCCCTATCAGTCTGGTGGGCGGAGCTGATTGTGAAGAGGGTGTTTAGAGGTCTGACAACCTGGTGGAAAAAACTGTTGGAGAGTCTGGTGGTGCGGGACTGAAGGCTCCTGTACCTCTTTCCAGACGGCAGGGGACTGAATAAGTTGTGAGAGGCACAAGTCACCCCGACTTGTGCCTCTCACAATTGTGGTCGATTTCCGGATGAGGTGGTTTTCAGTTAAGTCTTTCAGGGAGGGGAGTGGTGCACCGCTGACTTTTCCAGCCGTGTTCACAATGCACTGCAGACTTTTCCTGTTGTAGTCAGTGCAGCTACCGCCCCACACCGTGATGCAGCTGGAAAGGATGCTCTCTATAGTTCCTCTGTAGAATGTGGTCATGATGGGTGGTGGAGCATTTGCCCATTTGAGCTTGCGCAGGAAGTAGAGGCGCTGCTGGGCTTTCTTTGTCAGTGATGCAGTGTTGGTAGACAGGAGAGGTCATCACTAATATGCACCCCCAGGAATTTGGTGCTGGTCACTCTCTCCACGGCAGCACCATCGATGGTCAGTGGGGGGTGTCGGGTGTGGCCTATCTGGAAGCTGATGACAATCTCTTTGGTCTTGCTGACGTTCATCAGGAGGTTGTTGTCGTCCCTGCACCACGTGGTCAGAAGGTAGACCAATTTCCTGTAGTGAGTCACGTTGCCCTTGGTGATGAGACCCACCAGAGTTGTATCATCCGCAAACTTTACCAGGTGATTAGTGCTGTAGGTTGTTGTGCAGTCATGTGTGAGCAGGGCGAAGAGCAGAAGACTGAGCACACAGCCTTGGGGGGCCCCTGTACTTATGTTTGTGGTTATGCTTTTTGAGATATTGCTGCCCACGCACACTGCTTGTGTCCTCTGTGTGAGGAAATCTAGCAGCCAGTTACAGAGGGAGGTGCTTAGGCCCAATCTGTCAAGTTTGCAGATGAGCTGTTGTGGTATGATGGTGTTGAATGCAGAAGAAAAATTTATGAAGAGCATTCTCACATATGAGTCCTTTTTATCCAGATGAGGGAGGTCTGGGTGGAGGGCAGAGCAGATTGCATCCTCTGTGGTTTGTTTAGCTTGGTATGCGAACTGGAAGGGGTCCAGTGTGGAGGGAAGGCTGGATTTGATGTGTGACATGACTAGCCTTTCAAAGAACTTCATGATGATGGATGTCAGTGCCACCAGGCGGTAGTCATTGAAGCAGGATGGAAATAGTGTCTTCGGCACAGGAATGATGGTAGCAGCTTTGAAACCCGACGGGACAACAGCTTTCTTTAAAGAGATGTTGAAGATGTCTGTGAAGACATCCTTGAGCTACTCCGCGCAGTCCTTCAGCACCCAGCCAGGGATGTTATCTGGACCTGCCGCTTTTCGGGTGTTGATGGTGGAGAGTGTCTTTTTCACGCTGGCAGGGCACAGACTCAGAGTCTGGTCATTGGTGGAGGTGTTTTTTTGTGGGCAGGTGTTGTTTCCTGCTTCAAAGCTTGCAAAAAAGCTGTTCAAGTTATTAAGCAAAGAGATGTTGCTCTCATAGTTCTGTGGTATGGGCTTGTAATCTGTGATGGCTTGGATGCCATGCCACAGGCTGCGTGCATCTCTACTGTCTTTGAAATGGGAGGTAATCTTTTGTGTGTAGTCCTGGTTTTGCCTTCCTGATGCCAGGGGACAGGTTGGCTCTTGCTGTTGTCAAGCCAGATTCGTCTCCAGCTCTGAAGGCAATGTCTCTGGCCTTCAACAGCCTGTGGACATCTCTTGTCAACCATGGCTTCTGGTTGGCCCGGGTGGTGATGCTCCTTGCGCGTATCACATCTTTGATGCACTTGGTGATGTAGGAGGTTACAGTGTCTGTGTACTCCTCAATGTCTATGTAGTTATTGTAGGTGGCTGCCCGCTTGAACAGTTCCCAGTCTGTTGTGTCAAAGCAGTCTTGAAGAGCCGAGGAGGCCCCCTCTGGCCACACTCTTACTTTTGCTTCAAAACTGGTCTTGCAACTTTCACTCTCTGTCTCTATACTGGCATTAGCATAACAGTGATGTGATCAGAGAGTCCGATGTGGGGAAGGGGGTGGCTTTGTATGCTCCCTTGTGAGTGGTGTAAACTAAATCCAGGATGTTGCCTCCCCTAGTTGGGAAATGTACATGCTGATGAAATTTTGGGAGGACAGTCTTGAGGTCTGCATGACTAAAATCTCCAGCGAGAATGATAAAACCGTCAGGATGTGCTGTTTGTTGTTCACTGATGGCTTGGTACAGTTCATTGAGTGCTGTGTTCTTCTCACTGTTGCTGGAGGTGGGATGGATGTAAACAACAACTAGCAAGACGGCAGTAAACTCACTCGGCAAGTAGAATGTACGGCACTTTATGATCATGAACTCCGCTAGCGGGGAGCAGTATTTGAATACTACAACAGCATCTCAGCACCACGCATCGCGGATGTAAACACAGACTCACCCACCGCGAGTCTTTCCCCAGTTTGCGATGGCCCTGTCCGCTCGGTAGCATGCCAGCTCCTCCAGTTGTACTGGGGAGTCGGGTACGCTGTCGCTTAACCATGTCTCAGTAAACACCAACACACAGCAATTCCTCACTGTTTGATTCGCTGATCTTAGCAGTCGTATATGTGGTCCATTTTGTTGTCTAGTGATCGCACGTTAGCCAGGAGTATAGATGGTATTGCTGGGCGAATAGGATTAGTCGCTAGCCTAGCCCTGATAACTCCACGCTTACCCCTCTTCTGCTTCCTCGCACACCGTCGCCAATGTCCTTTCTTCGGGGTTGGAGTAGCGGACGAGTCCGGTGTGGATGCAGGCTGGCGGAACAATCCGAGCTCTTTTAGCGTTCTCCTTTCCGTAATCCAAAAATACTGCAAATGTCGTGTTTCCAAATGCTTAACAAAGACTGTCGACTGTAATTAAGTCTATTCGTGGGTCAAGGTGAAAAACTTTCGGACACACACTTTCCTGACAAACAAAACACCAAACTTTTCAGAGGGCGAGAGGCCGCTGCATCTGCACGTGCTGCCATTTCAGGTGAAAACAGCTTTATTTAAATGTTGTCTTAACGGTCAGACACTGGTAATTTGTAAATGCATATGTAAATGTCTGCACAGACATTATGCTGGTATGTACCAAGCAGGGTCCGATTGACCTTTCTCTCTTCAAATACCGGATCAGGTCCATTTGGTCCCACACTTTAACGAGTCACCCACCTATCATATGTAAATGCAGCTGCTACACAGCCATTATGCTGAAATGTGCCCCTGTGTCACGTGCACACACCAGTGTTCAACTGATGCTTATAAAAATCTAGTTATGTGGTAGTTTGTGTCAGTTAAACACAAACTACTATTTTCAGAAGAGTAAAGTTTGTTGTGAATAAGTATAATTTTGCCTGATAATTGGGGAGTGGGGGGTGCACACTTTATTGTTGAGTGCTGTTTTACAATTTTACTGTTGGAAAAATGTATTATTTGTCATAGTTTATTTCTGTGTCCTATGTAATGTAGCCTCAAGGGGGCACAAGGCAGTGTCTTCTTGTGCCGGTCCCAAGCCCGGATAAATACAGAGGGTTGTGTCAGGAAGGGCATCAGTTGTAAAAACTTTGGCCAAATCAAACATGCGAATCAAATATATGACTTTCATACCAGATCGGTCGAGGCCCGGGTTAACAACAACCGCCATTGGTGCTGTTGACCTACAGGGTGCCGGTGGAAACTGGACTACTGTTGGTCGAAGAAGGAGAGGAGGAAGGTGTATTCGTAGGATGGAAGAGAAGAGGAACACCAAGAGTCTAGGACTGAGAGTAGGGACTTTGAATGTTGGAACTATGACAGGAAAAGGTAGCGAGCTGGTTAACATGATGCAGAGGAGGAAGATGGACATATTGTGTGTTCAGAAGACCACGTGGAAAGGGAGTGAAGCTAAAAGTTGAGGAGCAGGGCTCAAGTTATTTTATCATGGTGTAGATAAGAAGAGAAATAGAGTAGGAGTTATCGTGAAAAAGGAGTTTGTTAGGAACGTCCTGGAGGTAAAAAAGAGTGTCAGATAGAGTGATGAGCCGGAAGCTAGGAATCGAAGGTGTGATGATCAATGTTGTCAGTGGGTATGCGCCACAGGTAGGATGTGAGCTGGAGGAGAAGGGAAACTTTTGGTTGGACCGTGATGAAATGATGCAAAGCATCCCTAGAAGTGAAAGAGTTGTCATTGGTGCAAACTTCAATGGACACGGTGCAGGAAAAAGAGGTGATGAGGAGGTGATGGGCACGTTTGGTATCCAGGAGAGGAACGCAGAAGGACAGATGGTGGTTGACTTTGCAAAAAGAATGGAAATGGCTGTTGTCAAGTTGTTTGATTTAAGTGCAGTTTCTCCAACTTGAAAGAGAGACAAGCATTCACTTGAAGATTCCAACTGGGATTCCCTCAATGACAAGTTTTCCTTTTCTTCCTTTTTATTTTTTCAAGGCATTGATCATTACTTTTATTCATGACCATTAGGTGAAAAACCTTTCAAACAAGAAAACACAATATGTACAAAATATTACAAACAAGCACATTGAACACATCTGGATTTAGCAAAATTCATCGATATTCCATATTCAATGCAAACAATTTTTATATCAATACAGCCCATTCAATAAAAATACATTGTTAGTTTTTAAAACTCATTTACATTATTTTTAACACATAGTTAAATTATGTTTAAACCTCATTTAACTGCAAAATGTGTTTTTTTCTAACATTTTTCCCCCTTTTTTATCCTGTAAACATTCAAACCTCAACCAATGCTAACAATAAACCCTCATTCAACTCCTGTCAATTCAGAATCATCGTCACAAACTTTTCACCATGTGTTACTGAAGGCAGGCTAGAAACCGAGCGTATCAATTCAAGCAATTAACAAACAATTAGGCAGCAGTCAACACCCTTATAGCAATACCCGTCCTACCGTGCTTCTCATCATATTAACTAAACAGACACGTGTAAATTCAAACAATCAATCACACTCAAACAATTGCTATCACTAAACAAACGCGATCTCCGCTAGAGAGCCGGTAAAAGCAACATAATGGAGAGCCATTATGTTGCTTTTACCGGCTGTGTCTTCAACTTTTGGAAACTTGCCCTGCACGCTGATCACTCCACAGCTGTCAGCGATACTTAAGAGTGCAACACGGTGCTGCTAGCTAGCGCTATGCTAACTGTAGGGCTTATTTTAACGTGACACCAACGGTGCCACTCCTTAAATGCTCCGGGCGCAACAGGTGGTCTGCTCTTGTCAATCTGAAAATGATCTTACAAGATTTATTTACTTTCTACATTCTCTCCATTCTTTATTTGTATAATTTTAATTTCTACTTTTGTTCATATCAAATAAACTTAATATTATGTTAATATACTTTAACTGTTCATTTTTATTTATTTGAATCTCTATCATTCTCTATAAAATTAAAAGAATGTTTGAGATCACTGGTTTGACTTCACAGCTGTTGTGAATACTTTCTTCCAGAAGAGGCAGGAACATAGGGTGACCTACAAGAGTGGAGGTAGGAGTACATAGGTAGAGTAGATCTTGTGTAGACAGTGTAATCTGAAGGAGATCAGCGATGAGTAGTGGTAGGTGAGAGTGTAGCCAGACAGCAGAGGATGGTAGTGTGTAGGATGACTCTGGTGGTGAGGAAGACAAAGACGGCAAAGGCAGAGCCGAGGACGAAATGCTGGAAGCTGAAAAAGGAGTGTTGTATGGCTTTCAGGAAGGAGTTGAGACAGGCTCTGGATGGTCAGTAGGTGCTTCCAGATGACTGGACAACTACAGCAAATGTGATCAGGGAGACAGGTAGGACAGTCCTTGGTGTGTCATCTGGAAGGAAAGGGGATTAGGAGACTGAGTGGTGGAATGAGGAGGTGCAGAAGTGGATCCAGAGAAATAGGTTAGCTAAGAAGAAGTGGGACACTGAGAGGACTGAAGAAAGTAGACAGGAGTATAGGGAAATGCAGCGTAGGGTGAAAGTAGAACTGGCAAAGGCCAAACAAGGGGCTTACAATGACTTGTATGCTAAATTGGATAGTAAGGAGGGAGAGACTGATCTATACAGGTTGGCAAGGCAAAGAGACAGAGATGGGAAGGATGTGCAACAGGTTAGGGTAATAAAGGATAGGGATGGAAGTCTGTTGACAGATGCCAATAGTATGATGGGAAGATCGAAAGAGTACTTTGAAGAGTTGATGAATGAGGAAAATTGTAGAAAATGAAGAGTAGAAGAGGTGACCAGGAAGTAGCAAAGATTAGTAAGGATGAAGTGAGAAGGTCATTGAAGAGGATGAAGTGTGAAAAGGCACTTGGTCCTGATGATATACCTGTGGAGGTATGGAAGTGTCTAGGAGAGGTAGCAGTAGAATTTCTGACTGGGTTGTTTAACAGGATCTTAGATAGTGAGAAGATGCCTGAGGAATGGAGAAGTGTGCTGGTGCCCATTTTTAAGAACAAGGGAGACGTGCAGAGTTGTGGCAACTACATAGGAATAAAGCTAATGAGACACACAATTAAACTATGGGAAAGAGTAGTTGAAGCGAGACTGAGGGCAGAGGTGAACATTTGTGAACAGCAGTATGGTTTTATGCCAAAAAAGAGTACCACAGATGCAATATTTGGTTTGAGGATATTGATAGAGAAGTACAGAGAAAGTCAGAAGGAGCTACTTTATTGTGTCTTTGTAGATCTGGAGAAAAGCTTACGACAAGGTGCCCAGAGAGGAACTGTGGTATTGTATGAGGAAGTCTGGAATAGCAGAGAAGTATGTTCAAGTGGTGCAGGACATGTATGAGGAGGACTGTAAGACAGTGGTGAAGTGTGCTGTAGGTGTGACGGAGGAGTTTAAAGTGGAGGTGGGACTACATCAGGGATCCGCTCTGAGCCCCTTCTTGTTCGCTATGGTAATGGGCAGGATGACAGATAAGGGTAGACAAGAATTGATGTTGACTGTAGTGAGAGCAGGAAACAGGTGGAGGAGAAGCTAGAGGCGTGGAGGTTTGCCCTGGAAAGGAGGGGAATGAAGGTTAGCTGTAGCAAGACGGAGTGTCTGTGTGTGAATGGGAGGGACCCAAGTGGAAGAGTGATGTTACAGGGAGAAGAGACCAAGAAGGTGGAGGAGTAAAAGTATTTAGGGTCAAAAAAGTGAAGAAGCGTGTGCAGGCAGACTGCAACGGGTGGAGAAAAGTGTCAGGTGTAATGGGTGATAGAAGAGTTTCAGCTAAAATGAAAGAAAAGGTTTGTAAAACTGTGGTGAAACCAGTGATGTTGTTTTGTCTAGAGACAATGCCACTGAGGAAAAGACAGGAGGCAGAGCTGGAGGTGGCCGGAAAGGAAGATCCTGAGGATCTTTGGGAATGATCAGGATGGATAGAATCAGGAATGAGTACATCAGAGGGACAGCACATGTTTAGAGGCTTTGGAGATAAAGTCAGAGAGGCCAGACTGAGATGGTTTGGACATGTCCAGAGGAGAGAAGGATGCTGAATTTCCAAATGTCAGCTAGGAGGTCTAGAGGAAGATCAAAGAGGAGGGATACAATTCTGGGTGAAATGTGACCTGAAGACAAAATATGTTTGCAACATGATCCCCTATCTTGGGAAATACTCCAGCTGTCCCAAGCGGATGAGAGTGGGAAGATGTGGGGATGAAGCTTATGGAGCCATTTCTGGACAAAGGGAGAACTGTGACTATGGATTATTTCTTCACATCTCTGGCATTCGCCAAACGACTTCTCAGACGGAAGACTACCCACTTTGGAACAATAAATAAAATTTGCCGGGAGCTAGCCCCCATCAGCCAAGCAGACTTTGGGCCATCAGCAATACAGCACTCATGGCTTTGTGAAGACTGGCGACGTTGGCAAGAAGAAGCCAAATACAGTGACAGACTACAATACTATGAAATTTAGAGTCGATGTGATGGACCAAATGGTACAGGAATATACGGTGCATGCAGGAACACGCCGTTGGCCTGTCGCTGTGTTTTACAACATGCTGGACATTGCAGCGCATCCTGTATCAGGCATGCAATGGCGTGAGCAAGAGACGGGTCAAGTTCCTGGTGGATCTCGCATCTGACTTGGCACACTGCCATATGGGAGCCAAGAAGGCCAGCGTGAAGAACCGCCTTTGGCAACAATCTGCCACTCCAGAAACTGGGAAGCGTGCCAAATGCCAGGTCAAAAGGGAGTTTAGCAATAATCATGCCACTTTGCGCTGCGATGACTGCTACAGGTACATCTGTGGCAAGTGCAGAGAGAAGGATCGGAAGTGCCAAGACTGTGCAGTATAGAGGGCATAGCATTATGTGGTATTGTATGGTATTTGCTGTATAGAGTGAATTTGTGTGTTTGTGATTTCAAAGCCGATAACTTTTGTTTGAATCCTGTGCATCATCAATAAATCACAGGAAAAAATTCAAAACAAACTGTCGGCCTCTCACTTCAGTTTTTATATTTGATACGGGTTCAATGTTAAACTTACTACAGGCGGCACATACGTACTATGTTATAACAAATATTGTTTGCATACATAAGACGCAGAAATTATCTGTGAGATATATTATATTTTTCCAACAGTAAAATTGTAAAACAGCACACAATAATCAAGTGTGCAAACACCCTCCAAATTCTCGGGCAAAATGATACAAACTATTACATGAATATACTTTTATAAGCATTAGTTGAATATTGGTGTGTGTGACATTGTTTGGGGCACAATCCAGCATAATGGCTTTGTAGCGGCAGCATTTACATATGATAGGTGGCTGACTGATAGGACGACTTGTTAAAAAGTGCAGGGAAAAATGGACCTGATCTTGTATTTGAAGAAGGAAAGGACAACCGGACCCTGCTTGGTACATTCCAGCATAATGTCTGTGTAGCGGCTGTATTTACATATGATAGATGGATGCTAATAACATAATGATTTGTTAACAATTGTATTAATTCAAATGTGCAGGGCCAAGAGGCCCAGCTCTGGAATTTGAGCGGGGAAAGTCATATCGGCCCCTGCTTGGTACATTAAGTGTTTAAAAAAAAAAAAGAACACCTCAGTGTTTATCACAAGACGGCTCCAGAGGTCACTGTCTTATCATTTTAAATCGGACAAAAATGGTGTACAGTATTTCAGTTTTTACAGTTGAGCTTATAAGCGCATTTTATGGTGAGACAGAACTTACTATAAAATACAAAACACTGTGGCAATTGTTTTGATATTATTTACAGAGGTTGAAGTTAACATGAGTAGAGTTGTTCACACTGAATTTTGTTGACGAGTCATAGCATTTTTGTGTCATTAAATGTTTAACTTTTGTTCTCTCTCTCTCTCTCTCTCTCTCTCTCTCTCTCTCTCGCTCTATATATATATATATATATCTGTGTGTCTGTCTCTCTCTCTCTGTCTATCTGTCTGTCTCTCTCTCTCTCTCCTATCTGAGTAAAATTTTTTAAAAAATTGCCATATATTTCTTGGTTGAAGCATATTTTAGCAATAAAAATACAGCTGCCCCACTTGCCTATCTTGTAGAGTAGGCCTACATTTTACTCAAAAAAAAAAAAGATTTTCATAAGAATCGCGATTCTCATTTAGTACGATTCTGAATCGATTTTAAATGTCTCAAAATCAATTTTATTTAAATTATTTTATACTGTCTTGGCTTGTCTGCATGTGCCTTTATTTGGAGCGCTGTTCATGTTGTACCCGGTTTGGCCACTGAGGGGCAGTGTGGTTCCACGCGCTCTAATGCACTGTTAAATTGTAGCCACATTAGAGAGTAGAAGGAAAAAGTCACGATCAAGTTATTCCAATTAAAGTTTTTTTTTTCATCGTGGAGCCGTTCTTTTGAGTAATAAAAGTGCCGCGAGTAGTGCGCTAATTAGCATTAGCAAGTCAGACTGGAGTAGATCATTACAATTCCTTGAATCGAATCGAATCGTGAGACATTCAAAGATTCCCACCCCAATTAAAAAGAGTCTATTTGGTCCCACTTTAAACGGAGTAAAATTTACACTTGGAAGAGATTAAATATTTAGAGTAAATGTTACTAAAAGTATTTTTAGTATGCATGAGAGAATAGTCTATCCCATGAAAAAACCTACTAAAGATTTTTCGCTCAGAATTTCCAAGTGCATTTTGCAGTTTAGTTTAGTTCTCTTTATTTCTTTTAAGTGAAGTCACTCAAGGATTGAGGAACAAACCCAAAACTTCAGGTTGGGAGACAGCCAATGCACTCCCTGAGTCATGTCGCTCGTACTGTGTTAGCATATCACTCGTGTCAGCTGGAATCTTTGTACAGCCAAGAAACCAAAAACGATGGCTGGGGGGGATTGGTTCTCTTACATAAATGTGGGAAATGTTAAAATGTACAAATCTGTGAAATTGATCTTGACTGACTTTGAGCTCAGCACCGCAAAGTCTCAAGTCCTAGAATTGTCCCTGAAGACACACACTTTTTGTTGTTTTAGCATAAAAAAAGAAGAATAAAGACAATTACACAAAAAGACATTAGACTGTCTTTATTTTAATATAGGCTTCAGTGTACTACAGCAATGACCCACAAAACATGCTAATCTAATCTCTAGTTCTTTTCTTTGATCACTGGGTGTCAGTATAAGGAGGAATTCCTTCTGGACAAAGAAGCCAATAACTTATGTATTCACAAACCTTTCCATCTTATTTGAATAGAGCAAAGAAAGAATGCTTTTCACTTGTAAAAGCAGTGGGTTTACTTAATTGTCTCATCGGTGGAGGTATTTTTGTTTTTTGTTTGTTTATTTAAACACTGAACAGAGTTCTTCTATCTTAAATTGGAATATTAAGAAATCTGATTCTTTCAAATACATTCTATATTCAATACATTCAATAATTTTTGTTCATTCATCACACATCACTCTAGTTTATTATGTCGAGGCAAAGATTACATCCAAAATCAATTTTCACACAGAGAGAAATCACTCACTTTTCACGAGTAGGAGAAATTTGACACCCCATTTCCAATAGTTACATAAACGTGAACCCACCATGGAAAAAAACCTGCAGCTGCTTCATTGCATGAAAGGGCTTGGAGCTTTGGTATCTAGACGCCTACTACATATTCAAGATCATTGAAGAGAGACCCCCCCCCCCCCCACTACCAACCCCACTTATATGACCTTGGGTAGTGAAGGTATTATTTGATTACTATATTAAGTGTAATCTTTGCGTGTTCAAAAATAATTGAAAAATGAGATCTGATGAAGAAGCTTCTTTTGCAAAAGATTTATTTTAGGAGCTCCTAAAAGACACAAGACATGCTTACATTCAAAGGTGATGTTAAGCCTCGAGTGTGTCAATATGAAAACACACAGTCGCTTTATAGATGAAAAAAGCATACTCCTCCTCTGAGGCTGGACAAAGGGTTAGTAATTATAATAGACAGACAAGTGATTTACTGACATGTTTACTCCATTTCCCCTACCTTTCCGGATATATGATGTAGGCAGGTAATGATCTTGGACCTTCAGTTTTTACGACATAATGAGTAATAGCATGAGAACTTGACTCCCTTTCAGACACACACATTTCTTATCTCCATGAGAACTTGAAGGGAGTAAAAGTTCCAATACATTCCACAACAACATTATCACAGTGTTATTCATTACAATACAGTTATATTCCAATATATGTTTATAAGTAAATTCATAAACAGTAAAAATCTAAATTGAAAATGTTAAATGTCTTCAGTAGAAAAGGATTTCCTCAAAAGGATTTGCTAAAATAATAATAATAATAATAATAGTTTAATAAATCTGTCAAATAATGTATATTTATTCAGTTTTATTGTGTAGCAATCGTGTCACATATAATAGGAGAAGGGTACATAAACTCCAGCTGACCTATGTTCCCAATAAAGGCAAGTGGTATACAGGTAGAAATAAAAAAATAAAATAAAAAATAGGGATCATGATGGCCTTGGTGAAGGCTTCCATTTTTGTGACAGTATTTAACAACATAACAGGACTTTCTTCTGTATTTAAAATTCTGCCTTGACAAAGATGAAAATGCTCAGACTTGATGGATGCTGCCAGAACGATAAAGAATCATTGTGCTTGTTTTTGTCAGCATACTGCTCTGTATCACAGTCAATACCTAGATGGGACATAGGTCACATGAATTAACTGGTCTCAGACTAAATTTGTCAATTTTAGAGACCTAAAACTTATGAAAGACTTGACTTTAAAATGTATGTAAATAATAATTAATTGACCACTTGCCTGTGTGCTTTGGTTGCAGTGCTACTGCAATGCTAGTTGACACTGGATTTTTTTTATTCCATGAAAAGGCTATTGTAGCTTTATGCAATGTGAGGGTCACAGAGTTTCATTTTATTAATATAACCCAAAGGAAGCTCGATTTTTTTGCTTTACTAGTATATATATTCTAAACGTTACCAATAAATTAAAAGGACACTTTTCACAGGAATTACAATTAAAGGAAGAAGACAAAAAGATCTGAGCAAACCAAAAATCTAAATTAATATAACCTATACGTGCAATCATTAGTTTGGAATTGATTAAAATAAATACTCCGCAAAAATATCACAATGTCCAACTAGGAATTAATGAATATTCATTATCTTTAATAATAAACTGATTACCACTAATATGATACAGTATAAAATATTAAATAAATGACAGAACCAAACGGTGAAATCCATAAATAAACAATACAACTGTTGGTTATTGTTTACTGTACTTTAATTGACTTGGATATTGAGAATTATACATTAAAATGAATGTATTAATAATAATAATGCAGGATTTTCTAGACACTCAAAGATGCTTTTCAATTGAATGGATACACTAATTATGCACTCAACACATTCACACTCTGGAGGCGGTAAACCAGCCACAACTGCCCTGGGGCAGGCTGACGGAAGCGTGGCTGCCAGTGTGCGCCTACGGCCCCTTCGACCACCACCAAACATTTGCA
Organism: Vanacampus margaritifer; assembly: GCF_051991255.1. Lineage (NCBI taxonomy): Eukaryota > Metazoa > Chordata > Actinopteri > Syngnathiformes > Syngnathidae > Vanacampus > Vanacampus margaritifer. The sequence continues at coordinate 4,401,960 of NC_135440.1, read as the reverse complement.
CCATTCATACACCAGTGTGGGTAGCACTGGAAGTACAGGCCATAAGTTTGGACACACTTTCTTACTCACTTTATTCTCATGACTGGTTACTTTGGAGATTCCCACTGAGGGTATTAAAGCTATGTGTGAACTGATGTTGAGTTATCTATTTAAAAAAAAGCTGAAAACAGGTTTTATATGATAGATTCTTCAAAATAGCCATCCTTTGCTCTGGTTACTTTTTTGCATACTCTCGTAACTCCTTAAAAACCAAATGTGAGGTAATCTCATAAAATGTCAAAAAGGGTCACAAGTGAAATAATTAAACATTGTCCAAAAAATAAGGCATGAAAAAATAATTTTTGTTTGTATATTTGACAAAAAAAATCATTTTTCCGAAGTTAGAGACCGACAAACCCAGAAGTGATACATCACACCAGGGAGAACAATGGCAGAGCTCAATACGGAAAGTATACCTAGCCTGTCAAAAATTGATTCAGAAAACAATATGTCAAGCTTAAATGAGGAGTTCCAAGTCTTTGAAGAGTTTGAGGAAGAGGAGGAAGTTGGAATGTTATATGTTGGACTTTATATGTATGAGCCAGATGTTGATCAGGACGCTGAAAATGTAGAAATGGAGTGGAGACGAGACCAATCGAGATTAGAAGATTGGTAAACTATATACGCTGCGGTTATTAGTGTAACGTTATTGTTGGAAATTCAATGTTGTGCCGTGCTGTAAATTAACACTATGACATTGCCTACCAAATTTTTACGACCGTAAGGCACGGTTAAACATATGTAGCTCAAAACATACGGTAGCATGCTTTCACTTGCTAGCGTATGTTTTTAAAAAGGCAGTGGAACAAAACTGAGTTCGGTTGTATTTTATTTACGTATTCAACAATGTACTCACGTTACTTTTGATCAATCCCCAAAAGTCAAACTCCTCATCTTCTGTATCTGAAACGTACTGCTGGGCTACTTCTCCATCAAACGGCAGGTTCCCTCTCTCGTCAGTGGCTGATTGTCCTCGCAACTCCTCTGTGTGACGTCATTTTCGAAGATTTCCGAAGATTGTCGAAGAAAAGCATTTTTGTTGTCAAGGGCATTGCTATGGGTCAAACCAAGAACCTGAGAGGATTGCGTTAAAGAAAATAATGAAAATTGCTTAAAATGGTTTTAGCCATTGGTATTACTCAAAAACATGGTTGGCCTACCTTTTGAAGCTCATCGGGAGAATGCCAAGAATGTGCAAAAAAGTAATCAGCGAAAAGGGTGGGTATTTATTTATGTATTTGTTTTATTATTTTCACCTTTTTTTGTTAAGTACATAACTCCAAATGTGTTTGTTAGTTGTCATAGTTGTCGTTTTGATGCCTTCAGTGAGAATCTACAATGTACATAGTCATGAAAATAAAACTGTGTGTCCAAACTTTTGGCCTGTACTGTAACACACATATATATTTATATATTATATATTTATCTATACATATATACATATTTGAAGGTTCAGGAGGTTTTTTAAATATTTTTTATTTAACTTAATGGAAAAACATGAAATTAAACTTTTTGTTATTGTTGTTCAAGTATTTTGTCTCTAATAAGTGGTTTTGCTAAGAAACGTCATCAGTAAAAAAATTTTTTAAAAAATCATCTTTTGCCACAAACTCAGAAGCAGAGTCTGCTAGAACGCAAGTGAGATGCTACTTCAAATCTTTATTTTTGTCACAAAATAAAAATGTGCTGTGTGTGACTGCTAAAGACATTTCATAACCTTGTCATTACATAACATTCAGTTCTCTAACTGAGAGCAAGATTTGAATGTAGCTTCAGTTCACTCCTCACCTCCGCCCCCTTCAGTCTCTGGCCAAACTTGCGCCCCATTCGCAGCAAACAAGGGGGCTTTTGAGCCGGCTACATTGCTAGTGAAGGAATATTAAATTACTATATTAAGTGTAATCTTTGCGTGTCCAAAATAATTGTATTCAGGATCTGATGAAGAAGTTTTCCTGCAAGAATTTATTTAGAGGCCTCTAAAGACACAGTCAGGACATCACATCAGAATGCAACGATATGATCCCAAGTGTGTGCCAATTGTATGAACATCGACTCATTTATACAAAAAAGATAAAAGGTTCCTCCTCCTGGCTCTTGATTGAACAAAGGGCAGACATGTCATCTCCTAGTGAACAAATGTGTAATGTTGTTAGTAAGCAGACGTTTACATACAGACATGTTGATTCCAGGTTGGCCAAAGGTGTAATCTTATTAGTAAACAGACATTTACATACAGTTCCCCTTCTTGACTGGGGGAGAAATGCAATTAGGATCTAACCCCAGACTTTTAGACTCCAATGCCAAAAGGCTCTAAATAACATCATGCACATTCCTATCTTCAATAGCTTTGAGGGTGAGAGGATAAAATAAAGTTCACAAAATCATTACTCCACTGTATTATTTTAAACACTCATGATTATATCACATTGATATGCCTATAAGTAAATTAATAAACAGTAAAACATCAAATTGAAAATATTAAATGTCTTCACTAGCATGACTATTACTACTAGATGGAGTGTTGCAAAACCACTCAATGTTACCAATTTTGTTTTGTTTTGTGTGTGTGTGTGTGTGTGTGGGGGGGGGGGGGGGGTTACAATCAATAACAAATCAAATAGATGTGGCTTACTTTGGTCACACAGTACTCTATAATAGGCTATTCTTGCAAAGCAAATGATGGTTGACACTACCACTTGGTCATGCCTTCTTTCTGATTGGTTCATTCTCATCGCATGGGCTAGCAAAGGATGATTTTCCCAATATCCTTTTAATATACTACTGTCCGGTTATAGAGACAATTTTAACATATACTGTATTGTGCATTCCACATACTGGATGTGACCTACTCCCATGTCTGAAGTGAACTTCCTTAAATCTTGACTGATGAAGCTCAATATGCCAAAATATTAGAAACAGCTATCAGTATAATGCCTTACAGTTATATAATAGATATAAGACTCTCATCCCAACTCATTCGATTTTTTTTTTTTAAAGTTGTCGTATTGTTGTGACCGGTCACTGTGTGTGAAAGCAGACTCATAGTTCACCAGAACCAATATATATGACTACAGTAGATCAAACAGGATGTAAATGTAACAGGACTTCTCTTCCTCTCTTTTCTGAAAGCTGCATTTCAGCAAATTTGTTGGCAAAGTATCTTCAGTAATTTGGCTTGAGTCTCTTTGTTTCATAATAGCTTTTTAATATGGAGAAAAGGGTTTGGGGAGAGGAAGAGATGACGAATTCACAGCAAAATCGCCAGTGTTAGATTAACACTGAGAGTGTTAAATCTAACACTGTTCATATGTGTCCACACCAATGAGTCTAAATTTGACACTTTTTAAAATCTTACTTTTTTCACACTTAATTGGTGTTACTCCAACACTGTATAGTGTTAAAAGGAACCCTGAGAAGTCATGAGAAGTTTGCTCTATATTTATTTGGTTGTTACTAACATACGTAACTATGAGATTACTTTAAAAAAAAAAAACAGTTTCCAGCTTAATACATTTTGTAGAAACATTATTTGGACGTAAGCCGCCATTGTTATTTACGTCGCAACACATTCAGTGCGTAGTGACGTAGAATGGCGGCAGGCTCTCTGCCGAGCAATGTGAAACGCCTATAAAGAAAGCAAGGTAAACCTCGTAGCGTTCCTAAAGAAACAACATGCGATCGGCAAAGTCACCCTCCCCACCCCGTGCTCTCGTCATTCACCAGACACATTCAAGAGTTTTGATTGTCCCTTTAGGAAAGCTACGGAGGCTTGTAACACGCTATAATATAATAAATTACTGATAATGTAATAACACCTGAAATTGGAATAACATTTGCACTTAACTCAATCAAAATGTAATAAAACCCAACATTGTAATAATTTAACCAATAACGTAATATTAAAAAAAAAATCCTGACTGATATTGTAATATTTTTTTAACAATAATGCTATTAAATTATTGTGTATTTATTACATTTTCAGTTGGGTCTTTTTTTTCCTCTCAAAACTGATCATGTAAAACTTGACCGATAATGTAATAATACATATGTTGATATATATATTTCCAAGGTTGTACATTTTGTGTTTTGAAAATCTAAGACTTTTGGATTTGAAACAACAGAATTGTCACGGTTGGGTAGTGTTTGTTGGACCCCAAAAGAAAAGAGCAGATCCAGCCAGGGCGAAAGTCACTCAATTTTAATCCACCAACAAAAAGCAACGACGACAAAAAGGTGTACGTCGTGGGCAAAAACAAGAAAACACAAAATCACGCCGGAGGGCGGATAAAATAGAGAGGAGTGTAGTATACAAAGTAGATTAAAGAAAAACGCTACTAGTCTAGTTACTAGTGGTGTCCACAACACCAAGAAAGATTGTCGCTAGAAAAGTAGCAGTATCAAAACATCAGGTATGGTGAGTAGCGTCACGGAGATATAAACCGATACTCCTCTCTGTTGCTGCCAGGCTTTTAGTTTGGCCTGATGACCTAATGGGCAGCAGGTGTGTTGGCAGGATCCGCCCTCCAGCTGTTTCCCCAGCAACTGCAAGGGAGAAATCAGAAACAGCTGAAAATCAAAACATAACAAGAATTACTCAGTTAAAGGGCAGACCTTGAGTACAATACAGCCGAATACAGATACTCAGGGACTTACTGGACCTGCTGAGTGAGTGATGGACGTACCGCCTTTGGAGACTAGAATTCCAGCTCAGATATACAGAAGCTTCTAAGCAGCACCGGAGACCCCAGGTATCACTTCGCTAAACCTACCTCTTCACATTTCCCCAACAAATCACTACATGAAAGCAAGTCAGTGAAACTTCATTTGTAGAGAATACATAAGCATTTATGATATCTACTTACACATTAAATGACACCTGCACAGACCCCACTCATAAATGCTTATTATATCACTTTAAATCAGTGAGATATCAAGTGACATAGTGGTCAGTCATAACTAATAGTATATTATGAGATTTACTTAAGTAAATATTCAATTATCTTGAGAACTGAAAGAGCAATGCTGTATTAAGTTGACATTCTGCATGTGATGTGATTGCGCAGGATAAAAAATTCTAGAAATAGTCTAGCCTTATAATAAGGTTATCAGAGGTCTTAAGTGCCATAGTGTAAAACTGGGAGCTCAAACCAGGATATCTTTTTTCAATCTGCATTTTATTAACAAACATGTTAATGATGTAAACAACATATTACAGTGAACAATGGTTGATTACTGTTACTTGCATAACCAGTTACATAACAATTTCAAAAGTAACAATGTAACGTATAACATTCAAACCTGACACAGTCATGTAACGGAACGTTTCAGTCAAAGGAGGCAAGACAAAATTTAAGTACAGCTTCACACAAAAAAAAAACAACAACAAACAAACACATACCAGAGAGGTAATGAGCTGGTGTGTCCCTCCCTCTTCAGCCATGCTCTGTCCCTTTGTGCATTTTCTTTGGTCTCCATTTGCAAATCTTGTTTCCCAATGTTCATGCTGTTTACCTTTATGGTTACTGTCTTCCCTTGGATCACGTTGTGTCCCATCTATTTCCAGTATATACAGTGCTCAGCATAAATGAGTACACCCCAACAAGTTACTAAGAACATCTGTAGTTTCCTGTCAGAATTAATATTTATTTTCTATGGGATACTATGCTACAAAATACTCCCACAAATGTGGACCATTGATTGCAAACTATATTTGTTAATTAGTACACACAAAAAAGTAGATTTCGTAACAAATGTGTTAATTTCGCACAAATATGTAGACCCAGAGAAAAATACTGACAACTTGTTAATTCCAGGCCTAGCAGACATGTTGCTATCCATAACAGTCATGGATGTCATAGAAAACACTAGATGTAGTTGTTTTTGTTGTGGGATACATACATTTTTTGCATTAGTTAATTTGATTAAACTGAAGATTTTGTAATCTATGCATTTTATTATAAACCTTACTATCATGTTGTGGGTTAAGCACATATTCTACAGAACGACCAAAAGGGTGCTTCGGTCCCGAAAATAAGACAGCAACTGTCAAAACCCCAGGTTACATAACTTGCTAGGCTGCCCGGCTGCCACACAAGAAGAAACAATCTACTAACGTCAGATAGATTTACATACACAACAAGTCACCAAAAGCAGGGGGAGTATTTTTCAAGTATTTTAATCGTTTTCATGCATTTAAAAGCAAAAGTTACAACTTTGTTTTGAAAATGTATCAAGTAAAAAGTACAGGTACTCTTGTTAAAATGTAACGGATAACAGTAAAAAGTAGTCCAAAAAATATTCAGCAAAGTACAAAGTACTGAAAAAAACTACTCAAGTGCAGTAACAAAGTACTTCCCATCTCTGTATTCTGGTTAATATTGCGTTAGTAGAATATGAGTTAAGCAGCAAAATGCAGCCTTTTTTATCCAATCACAGCTCACGTGTTTTCTGAAGCTGCGCTGCGATTGGTTGTTACCTGAGACCTGAGCAACATTGAGTCATCTTCTGTCAACAGCATGTGGCAAAATGGATTAAAAAAAACGGCTAGATTTTGCTTCATAACATTATTCCATAAAAGTAATATTAATCAGAATGACATTTAAACTAGTGAAGTCACATATAATATATTATTGTCAATAAATGTTTAAGGTTGACTCCACTCTAAGGCACTTTTATTACTGCAATATCGTGACTATTTACGTATTTGGAATTTTACTTGCAGGGATTTTAAAATTGACGGCACTTCTTTCAAACTGTTCCTATTAAATAAAAAATGAAGCAAAACAAGGCCAAGCTAAAGGGGATGACTGAGGATCAAAGGCCAACTATTCAACACGAGGCTGTCAATTGGCATTTGGCACACCAGCAATACACGCTTCTGTAAATGTTTAGTAATTTTATACATACTAACATTTACGAGTGTGGAAAGATCGAAAAACATTTGAAAGTATGCCATCTTACGTGAGCTTGCAAACATGCAAACCACAAATGGGTCATGTCTTTTTCTCAAAGACTGAAACCTAGCACACAAACACACAAGAAACACTGCTCTGAGTGCTATAATTAATTTGGCTAAACACTTGGGTTTTCTAATGCCCTCCAAAAACATGGACAGAGTAATAAAGTAAAAATAATAGGATTATTTGTTCTAAAAATAAAAAAAGGCAAACCAAAAAAATGAAGGTGTTTAGGCTTTTAGATTTTTCAACGGAAATTATGAAAATAATAACTAATTGACCACGCAATTGGTAGCTCAAGCAATTGCAATGCCAGTTGACACTGTGTGAATGTTGTATTCCATGCAAAGGCCATTGCAGCTCATGTGAGGGTTACAATGTATCTTATAGCCCAAAGGACAAAGCTCGACCTACATAAACATCTTCTCTGAGTGTGAGTCAAGTGGTCACGGCCACAAACATTTCATAACATTTTCATTACGTAATTAATTCAGCAGCACCACAAAGTAAGCAGTTTATTTCAGAGGGTGTTTTTAGGAGTAGAATGGTGTTCTTGCTTGCTAAGAATTATTTTCACAGTCCCATCCTGTTTTTTTACCCCCTCTTGCATAATCTTAGAGCGTGCCAAGTAGGACAGCCTTCCTGGCCAACTTCAGCAGATGGTAACAATTATCTTTCTGCACTTCATTCTTCAGCTCCAACAGGGTGCAATTTTAGACCAAACTGCAATGAGAATATGAGCAAGAATACACTGAGTATTTGGTGAAAATCAATACACCCCCATAAGGTCCGATTGTCGTCATCTTTGAATCTTTAACCTGACACGTGCAGTCTGAAAAAACAATATGTGTACAGGACATTTGATTTTTTGGCCTATAAATGTTCTCATTCATCCAGATAAATGTATTCTCAAGCAAGGTTTCTCATTACTTTTTTCTTTTTTTTTTGCTCAACAGCTACTGTAGCTAATGGCTTCTCAGAGTTACTAGTTACTCAGCATTTTCACTTCAATGTTGTTGCTGTATAATAAGAGTTATACGCAAACCAACTTCTGCATTCGATAGAACAGGTTGGAGCACTTCCTTCCGGTTCACACTGGTGGAGCCCTATGGCAGGAAACCTGAACAAAGCAACTATAGAAATATTTAATTTTAACATTTTTTGTTTTGCGCAAGATATCTTCAAGGGCTATCAAAGATGACCATCAGATGTTTAGCCATTGTTATCTTATATCCAGAACTGGGTCGATCAATAAATGTTGCCAGGTACGTCATTTGTCATTTCGCCAACGGTTGGGTCAAATCAAGTCAAGTTTATTTATATAGCCCTTAATCACACAAGAGTCTCAAAGGGCTTCACATGCCTGCAGACAAATATCAACGATATCCCCTAATCGAACCACAAGAGGGCAAGGAAAAACTCAAACAAAAAAAAACATCAGACGAAAAATGAGAAACCTTGAGTAGGGACTGCAAATGCGGTAATCCCCCTTCCAGGATGATCAGGCTGCAATGGATGCCGAATGGGCAAAAATTTACATAGGTTGTGATACTAAACATTATTAACTAGAATAGTGCGAAAGTCCATTGAAGAAATTGAAGCACAGCAAAAAGATGTCAGGGAAGTGGGTCCTCATTCAAATTCAGCCTGGTTGGTTGAAGCAGGTATCTCCATGGCGGCAACTTCAAAGTGATGGTCCTCCCAGGATCGCATCCACTGGTGAGTGGTAAAAATCAAGCAAACTTTATTGAGGGATGCGACCAGCTCAAATTAAATACAGTGTTCCCTGGCTATAACACTTTTCGCGGCCTTGCTGTTTCTCTGATTTTGTTTTGCATGCATTGTTTTTTACAGTAATGTACCTTTTTTATAAAAATGTATGAAGGTTTGAACATTGAGAATGTTTAAACCAAAGAGAAATATGAAAAAAATTAAATGCCTCAATGAGAAAAGTGTATAAATTGTGTGGTGAGGGGTTTTAGAGCCTTAAAACATTTACAATAAATTAGTGCTGTCAAAGTTAAAACGTTAACTAATTAATTAATCACAAAAAATTATCACATTATTTATGTATTAACGCAGATGAATCACACTTTTAATTTTGACCGCAGATGATCCTTTAGCTGACAGTGGATGATTACGTTAAAGGTACCACAGGTTGTGTTTGAGCAATAAATATAATTAATTGCATTAGCGTAAAGCATTTAATGTTTGCGTATGACATTCAGAATATTAATCATTGTAAAATTCTTAATTGAAATAATGGCTAAACAATAAATCACGCATAATTAATAGTTTGTCTGCAATGCCAATGCCAATCACCATAAAAACGTTTTGACATTTGTTTATGAAGAATCACTTATGAACAACAAATTTACATGAACAAAAACGATTATGTAAAATGTACATGGAATGTACATTTTAAATAACACAATTAGGATTTTCCTATAGTGCAAGTAGCATAAAAAATGTCTTACTTTACAATTAGCTTGATTCAGGTAAGAGCAAATGCCTTTTATTATTTTTCTGCATGTGTAGATGTTAATATTTCATTGTTGTCTTTTCTTCTTCGTTTTTGGATTCTTCATTGTCCCCCTAATTTCTGAACACACTGCTACCTGTTTGTTGGGTCTGATATTACAGATCCCCTTAGTTACCGACCGTGCACAAAGGAAAAACGAGGCAGAAGCTGTGCTTTGTTTCAATGCAACCGCGGCTGGGGAGAGAAGGGGAGACGTGAGACGTTAACTCACGCTCGGCTCCGTCCGACTCCCTCTCCTCCCCCGGCCACAAGTCGCTTTTATTACAGTTAAGTTTCAGTTTCATATAAACATGGTTAAGTTTCTGTTTTCATACATCATGGAAAAACACAGAACAGTTTGAGCAAGTTGAGCCGCGCCTTAGGCGCCGCCTCTAAACGACAGTTGATAATATAAAAACATAAAAATATATACAGGATATTCTTTAAAATACACATAATGTTAAGACTACTGTTTTAAGCAACTTCACATTCCCTCCTGTTGTGGATTTAAAAGGACATCAGTAAATACTAAAACAATTAAGTTTTCTCAGTATTACTTCATTAATAGATTCACAACATTTGAACCATTCTCAGGAAATGGCGAAAACCCTTAACTTAAAGGGAAAAAATTCCATAACTCCCCCACCGCACGGTGACGAGAACCTCTTGGTCTGAGAATGGAACTGAATTTGAAGTTAGGAAAACACAATAAGATGAGGGTCACACTTTTGTGTCGGTCTCCACAGTGTCAACATAATCCTCTACGCGTAGTAAGTTATATTGATACATCTGGGCCACGAACATACGGGCGACTAACCTCTTAGACATTGGGACAATACAGCAGGAACAAATAACACATAATAAGATAAACATTATAATGATCAAAGTCCAAACAATGTCTGAAAAAGGGTCATCTTCTCCTTTGTTCTTCTTCTTTTTGACAAGAATCAGGGGGTAATCCCTTATCTGAGTTCGGTGACCTTTTTGCAGTGACTCTGGTGGATCCACGTCTCTCTCTCAGCGATTTTGAGAGCGGTGGGTGTGGTCAGGAGAACAACGAATGGGCCGTCCCAGCGTGGGCTCGACCATGTTTTCCTTTTTATCACCTTCACCAACACCAGGTCACCCGGGGTCACCGTCTCCTGTGCAGGGGGAAGAGAGGTAGAGGGCAGATCATTTGCTCTTGACACAGTCCGTTCTTTAAACAAGTCACATAACCATTTAGTCAGTGGATCTGCCTCTCCTGTTTTGTCTGACCATGGCTGATTTTCCCATAAGGGGAGCACAAAGGGTCTGCCTGTTACTGCCTCAAAGGGCGTGATCCCTTGTGGGTTTGGCGTTATTCTCATGTAAGTTTTTACTAGAGATAAACACTCAGGCCATGGTTTTTTGGTTTCTTCCATGGTCTTTTTGAGTCTTAGTTTAATAGTACCGTTGGTCCGTTCAACTAAGCCTGCGCTCTGTGGATGGTATGCACAATGATTTTTTAGGGTGATCCCTAAATGGATGGCCATATTGTCAACGATGGTATTTACAAAATGGCTACCGTTATCACTCCACAAGACTCGTGGAATGCCATGTTCTGGTATTATGTGTTTACAAATAGCTTTAGCTACTGTGAGGGCGTTTGGATGTTTTGAAGGAACAAGTTCAACCCATTTAGTTAGTGAGTCTACTAACACTAAACAGTACTTGTGCTGACCACTTCTGTGTAGTTCAATAAAGTCCATGTGTAAAACTTCAAATGGGTAGGAGCCCACTGGGCATTTCCCTCTCTGTGGTCTTAAGTTTCCCTGAGCATTGTGACGACAACACACCATACATGACCTACAAAAAGTTTTAAAATAGGTTTGTAAGCCCTGTGGTATTGTCATTGTCTGTTCTACCATAGATATCATCCCTCCTGTTGAGACATGGGACTTCCCATGACTCAATGTGGCTACTGCGTGGAACAGACTGCGGGGGATGACTGGTCGGTCTTCTTTGTGGTAAAGGCCTTCTGGGGTGAGTTCAATGTTCATCATTTTCCATAGTGTTTTTTCTTTGTCTGGAGCGTTGTTTTGCATGTCAATTAGTACTTGTTTTGGAATGTTGTTGTGTTATTGTGTTTCTTTGTGGTTGGCGAGCATGACGATCTTTGTTTTGTCTTGGCCTGCTTGTTTGGCTGCCAAATCTGCTATTGCATTTCCTACAGAAACGGCGTCTTTTGCTGAGGTATGAGCTTTGCATTTGCATACTGCTATTTTGGAGGGTAGCAGTACAGCGGCCAAAAGGTCAGTGAGTAATTTGGCGTGTTGAACAGGTTTTCCTGTTGATGTTTTCATTCCTCGTCGAGCCCACATGGCGGCAAAGATGTGCAATGTCGAGTGGGCGTATTGGCTGTCGGTCCAAATTGTTACTGCTTTGTCTTTGAATAATTTACATGCTTCTGTTAGCGCGATGAGTTCTGCTGCTTGTGCTGACAGATTTCCTATTAATCGTCCGCTCTTCAGTGTCTTTTGTTGTGTGACCACAGCATAGCCTGTGTTGGTGTTGCCTAGTTCATCTTTGCTTGAGGAACCATCTACAAACACTGCTTCTCCTTCTTGTAAGGGTGTGTCTAACAAATCTCTTCTTGGTTTGCAGATTTCCTCGGTGGCTTCTGTGCAACTGTGTGGTGTCCCATCTGTCTCCACTGGGAGGAGACTTGCAGGATTGAGAGTGCTGCATCTCTTGATGGTAAGATGGGGTTGGGACAACAGTACAGCTGTTAGGCCAAGATGTCTTGCTGGTGAGAGAAATGACATCTTTGTTTGAGTCAAAAGAACATCTACTGAGTGTGTTACTAGTAGAGTGGTGGGATGGAACAACACCAATTCGGCGGATGCTTGGACAGCCATTGCTGCGGCACACACTGCTTGGACACACTGGGGCAGGGCTCTGGCGACAGCATCAAGTTTCTTTGAGTAGTAGGCCACTGGTCGCATTTGTGTACCATGTTGTTGGAGTAGGACGGATGTCATGAATCCGTCTTTGCAGTCCACTGTTTGGGTGAACAGTTTCTTGTAGTCGGGTAGGCCCAAGGGGCCTGTGCTTGTGATGGTCTGTTTTATCTGATTGAACTTCTCATTAGCTTCTTTCGTCCATGTGATGGGATCGGCCAGGGCGATGTCTTCTTGGTAAATTAAATCCACCAGTGGTTGCGTTATTTCGGCGAAGTCCAGAACCCATTAACGGCAAAAGTTCACTAGGCCTAGGAAGGCCATCATCTGTCTTTTCGTCTTTGGTTTGGGGGCATCAAGGATAGCTTGTTTCCGATCAGAGGTTAGTTTTCTTCCTTCTGCCGATATGATGTGACCTAAGAAAACTACTTCGGTCTGAGTCCACTGTAGTTTGGTCAGTGAGGCTTTGTTTCCTGTCTTTGCCAGGTGTTGACACAGTTTCACTGCTTCTTCTTGATTTTCTTCTTTGGTTGGACTGGCGATGAGAATGTCATCTACGTAAATCAAGATTTGAGTGGTTTCACTGTGTTCATGGAGGCTCAGACAGTTGTTGATTTCTTGAGAGAAAATGGTGGGGCTCTCTGCATAGCCTTGGGGTAGTCTCGTATAGGTGTACTTCTTTTGATTAAAGGTGAAACCAAACCAATGACGGGCAGACTCGTGCAATGGGATGGAAAAGAAGGCGTTGCTTAGATCAATTACTGTGAACCATTTCTGTTGTGGCTTCAGCGCATTGAGTAGAGTGTGGGGGTCGGGGACGCAGGGGGCTCTCTGTTTTACTGCCTGATTTACGGCTCTTAAGTCGTGGACCATTCGCCAGGTCGTGGTGTCTGCTTTCTTTACTGGAAAGATTGGAGTGTTACAAGTTACCTTGGGGGCTTCTATGAGCACTCCAGCTTTTACCATGTTCATGATTACTGGTGTGATTCCTTCTTTGGCATCAGGTTTGAGTGGGTATTGATTGATTCATGGGCGATAGTTTGTTCTTGGTTCAATTGTTACTTCTGTGGCTGTGGTCATTAGGCCCACATCGGTTTTTGACGCTGACCACAGCTGAGGTGGTATTTGATCCATGGCGTCTTTTAGTGCCAGGATCGTGGTTTCCTCCGGATGTCATGTACTTAGGTGGGTGCTGGCGACAAATGTTGTCACCCAGTTTAGTTTTTTCCTCCAGACCACGTTTCCTGATGACATGATGCGTTTAAATCTTCCATCTTGACATGGAGTCCACGGGAGTTGTTGTTCGGACCATGTTACATCTCTTATTTTTGATCCTATGTCTTTCCATCTCCAGCCTGTTGGTTTTGCCAGTGAAATGTGGAAGGGAATGCCAAAGCCTTCATATGTGGTTAATGCATATATGTAATCTGGAAAGATTACTGTGGCTGCCATCCATCCTGCCTGTTCGTCCCAAATTAGGTCCTTTATTTGGGCCCGCATGGTTGTCAATCGGCACCATTGATCAAAGAAGTCTCTGTCCTCTTTGTTCGGGGCGAAGCGGATGGTGGAGTGAAGTGGGTACGTGGTTTGGGCACCCAATTTGAATTTGGTAGGATTTGTTCTGGCATCTGTTGTAGATTGTTTGTTACTGATGTTGGACCTTTTTGGATCGGATCCAGACTGTAGAATGGGCGTGGTTTGTCTTTTCCTTCTAGTACTAACATCTGCATTGGTGTTTCTTGTCCTCTTTTTGTCACGACCATGCTAGAGCCTTCGACCATTAATACAAGGCTCATGGTTTTTATCAAATCTCGTCCGATGAGGTTTTCAGGACAACGAGGCACGTAAACGAAAGTTTGATCTGGGTATTCTGTTCCGTCTTCATCAATAATGGTCAGTGGTTCGGTAAAGTAATGGATGGCTGGTCTACCTCCCACTCCTATGACCATTATTGTGCTTTTTGACAATTTGACACCTGTTGGTAGATCAGTGATCACGGAGGATTGTGCTCCTGAATCCACAATGAATTTCAATGTTGTAGTAAATGGCCCTAAGCCTAGTTTTCTTACTGCTGGGTCAATAGAGGACATCTGGCTAAACAGGACTGTCAGGTCAAGCACCTCGACGATCGTTCTGGTGTCATCAGGGTTTTCATCACTTGACCTTTCCTGCTCGCGTCATTCGGTTGGATCCCAGTGGTCAGATTTTGGGGTCTCAATTTTTTGTTTGGAGCGGCAATCTCGGGCGAAGTGGCCGTACTTGCCACAATTGTAGCACACATCCTGTCTGGTGGCTGGTCGGCCTCTTCCTCTTCCGCGTCCACGTCCTCTACCCCGATTGGGTTGGTTTTGGTAGTAAATTGGTCCAGAAGGTGGAGGAGAGGCATGTTGAAAAAAATGTGTGCATGGCATTGAAGACTGATGATTGCGCTTTTTGTCTTTTTAGGTCTTCAGCGTGTGAGGCCCAAGCTACGAGATCATTCACCGGGGCAGTTCTCCAGGTGTGGTAATGTTTCTTGATAAAATTGACTGTACCGTCCACTAGTCCATCCAGGAATGTTGCCCGCAGTAATGTTTGGTATGTGCTTTGTGCCTCAGTGCTTTCTTCGATGCCACCATGTAGTTTCAGTACGTCTTGGAGGCGGTCCACATATTTTTGTGCGCTTTCTTCAGGTTCTTGGCGGCATTGGCGGACTTTAGTTAAATCAGGTGGTTTCTTGAACACTGCGATGGCTCTTTCTAAAAGAGTATTTAGGGCGTTGTCTAGTTCTTGGCCTGGTTGGTAGACCTGGCCTCGTTGGTTGGCTGGAGCAAAGGCTCCTTGGAATCTTCCGACTCGATGTCCTGCGGTCAGACGTAGGACGCTTAGTAATTCAATGCCATTGAGGTGATAGGATCCATGTAGTTCTCTAATTGCAGCTGCCCATTTTTCAACGTTATCTTCAATGGGGGGAACTGATGCGCATGCGGCTACTTTTTCTTCTTCAGTCCATGGGCGATAGAGCAGCAAGGTCTGTGGATGGGCGGGTTGGCCAGGGTTTGGCATTCCATAAGCTGGGTTGGCTACAGCTACCATGGGATATGCTGCCACCTGCTGGATGTCTGGGTATAATTTTGTTGTTGCAGCCAGGACGTCTGCTGTTGGTTTGTTTGATCTTGTACGGCTTCCAATAGGAGGGGAGGCTCCGTCCCCAAAACTCATGGAGGTGGAGTTTGGGGAGGAGGTAGACGGGGTAGGCGGTTCCCGCTGTTGGTTGACGTTTACTTCCTCTTCTGGATCATTTTGCTGTTGCACTTCAGCTGGTGCATTTCCGTTGTCTCTTCGTCTGGCGCCGGTTTCTTCCGTTGGTCTTATCTTCATCTGGTACATTTTTCTTTCTGTCTTTTCCTTTTTTCTTTTCTCACTTTCCAAAATGCTTTCTGCCCTAATTTTACACTGTTTTATCCACACTTCAACAGCACGTAGTTGTGCTTCCAATTTTTCTACATTCTTTCCCTTTTTAATCTTCTTTGCTCTTTTCTCCACTAAACTTTTCTTAACTTCCTCTTTGTTCCTGACATCTCTCAAAGACGGGTTAAAATCCTACTTGGTCACCCAGGATTCCAGATACTTGCACGCATTAGCGTCAAAGCTTGCAATAAACTTAACATCCTGGTGTTGTTCTATTTCTTTTCTCAATGACTGGCCCATTGTTTCTACTCCGGAGTGGGCAGCAGTTACTCCCTTTCCTTATCACACACACACACACACACACACACACACACACACACACACACACACACACACACACACACACACACACACACACACTCTTTTCTGTGGTGCACCATTTTCTAATTTAAAACCATGTTTTGTGTTTTAGGCGATTATTTTTAATCGCAGTCAGTTCTGTTCTGATCTGATAAATCTTAGTTATATTGAACACAGATATTTTGGTAAACAATGAGTGGGGAGGTGTAAATTATTACGTATTTACGGCAACGTTTAATTTCCTCTACCCGGGCACCCGAAAACTACACTTTTATTTAACAAGTTAAAAACTAGTCAATAAAAGTATTATGGATCTCATCTAATAAAACCGTGATCCCTTTGATGCCCGGATCATATATACCATGGGTTTTTCTATCTTCACGGGCCAACGCCCAAGCGCTTTGCTTTTACTCCCCACTTTTCTATTTTATGCTACTTCTACAGTATATTTAGTGTTCCTTTTTCAAACTTTTGTGTAAATCGTGATAATTAAACAGCATAATACCTGTTAGTCCTCGGTGCCGGTCTGGTTCGCAGGACCCGGTGTCCGGGCGAACGGCCGGGGCCGGAGCGGGGAGACCCGTCCCGCAAGGGGAGACGCTGTCGACAGATTCTCGGTGTCCTCGGTTCGGCGGCGGTCGTCCGTCCAGATGCAGGTCCCGGGTTTTGGCACCAGTTAAATGTTGGGTCTGATATTACAGATCCCCTTAGTTACCGACCGTGCACAAAGGAAAAACGAGGCAGAAGCGGTGCTTTGTTTCAATGCAACCGCGGCTGGGGAGAGAAGGGGAGACGTGAGACGTTAACTCGCGCTCGGCTCCGTCCGACTCCCTCTCCTCCCCCGGCCACAAGTCGCTTTTATTACAGTTAAGTTTCAGTTTGATATAAACATGGTTAAGTTTCTGTTTTCATACGTCATGGAAAAACACAGAACAGTTTGAGCAAGTTGAGCCGCGCCTTAGGCGCCGCCTCTAAGCGACAGTTGATAATATAAAAACATAAAAATATATACAGGATATTCTTTAAAATACACATAATGTTAAGACTACTGTTTTAAGCAACTTCACTGTTTTGTATTAGGACCTTACTCTGACCGCAAACACCCCCAAAACGAGCTATTAGTTAAAATAAAAACAAAGATCATGTAGCAATTTCCACATATATTAAGTATATTTCAATTCAGCTATCATTGAGTACATGCTACAAGTTGGAGTCTTCAGGAAGATTTTATTAAAATTCTGAGCGGGAGTTACAAATTCCGACAGATTCTGTGTACCTTACACGCATCAGTAGTTAGAGCAGAAGCTCAATGTCCCGTCCCAATGGAAGAGGAAAGTTGGTTTTGGGGAGTGCTGGGGTGGGGGGTGTCTGGGGATTTGGGGACCTGGGGGCGGTTGGGGCTGGGTTGGGGTGGATGGCGGGGGTGGGAGGGGGCGGGGGGTCGTGGGGGGTGGGGGTTGTGGGCCGGTGGGGTGCCTGGTGGGCCTGCAGTGCCCCGTCCTGCTGCGTTGGGTTGGGGGCGTGGGCCGCGTTGGGGTGGAGGGCGCTCCTGCTCCTGGGTTTGCTCTCCGGCCGGTGGCCCCTGCGGGGCCCGGGGGTCATCCTTTGGCGCTGCCGCGGCCTGGGGGGCCCTGAGGTGTTGCGCTTGCTCTGTCCTGGCGGGGGTCGACGGCTCCCCTCTTTGGTGGAGATTTTCATGCATGCCAGATCCACCACACCAGCATCTATCAAAACTCAGACACAATTTGTTTCTCCCTCAGGTCATTGATTCGGTGGAGGCGGGTGTCTGTGGATCTCACTTCGTCTGTCCTTTCTACCTTTCCTCAGTTTCTCCTTCGGGCCCTTGAGGTCTCCCTGATTTGTTGGAATTTAGATGTCTCTGGGGTTGGTGAAGGACTCTGGTTAGTGGCCCGGTGGGTGGTGTCTGGTCGGTGCTGGGCTTCGCTTTTCTTTCTTTTCTTTGGTCCCTCTTCGGGTCTCCTGGCGGCCCCACGACTCTGGCTGGATTTTGAAGTGTTCGGTTTAGGTGAACGGTATGGGAATTCTTAATTTTTTTTACACGCACGCACGCACGCACGCACACACACACACACACACACACACACACATATACCTAAAAAATAAAATATATATATATATTTTTTTTAAATTTAAAAAAAAAGGAGAACAATGATGATGACATGTCAAATGATCAATACTGAGCTCTCCCCAAAATAATAATAATAAAAAAAAAGGAACCCCACTGGCCCACAGCCCCCGCTCCCCTCACGACCCCCCGCCCCCCATCCATCCACCCCAACCCAGCCCCAGCCGCCCCCAAACCCCCAGACCTTGAATGTGACCCACCCAGTGTATATACAAGTGTGTGTGGTGCATTAAAATTGGGAGCAGGTGAACCGGAGCAGAGGGAAATGATATCCCCATGCTCCGATCCACCCGCCTCCCAGACATGTCAGTGAGTGCATGTGGTGCATTAAAAAAAACAAATGGGGGGGTGGGCACGGACAGGGGACCGCGGCACTGCTCTATACTGCGGTCTGCCCCAACCAATGCCCCCCCCCCCCCCCCCACACACACACACAGTTGTGTGGTGCATTAAAATTGGAGGGGAGTTGTAGGGCGAAGACGTGTTTCCACCATACCCCCCCCCCCAAGTGTGTTATGTGCCCTATATCTCTATAAAAGTGTATTGTGCAAAACTAGTGCAGTGAGTTAAGAGGAGCGACCAGCGACCCCCCCCCCCCCCCCCAACCGGGCGGGGGCGGGAGGCGCACCCGCCCACCAAACCCCCATCCACCCCACCGGGACCCCGGCGGGCATGTGGGACCAGCCCGGCGGGGCGATAGGGCTCGCCCCCCGCATACTGGACCCGCCCGAGGTGCCAGGAGGTCCACCGGAGCGGGGCGGGCACAACGCCAACCCACCCGCCCTCCCGGCCCCCGGAGCACCGAGACCCGGGCCACGGATGGAGCCCCCGGCCCAGGGGACCCTTCTGATCGTCGTGGACGCATCAAGCATAAACCAAGCTACAGTCACCAGCAAAATGAGAGTCCGTCCGCCAGTACTTACCCGGTTTGCCAACATTGTCAATTACGTTGACGAACGAAAAACGACTTCCATCAATGGTCAGTTCGTCAGATATTTTACAATTCCTGTCATTCATCAACAAAACGGGCATCAGTAACAGATTGACAGACTTTCTGTCAGTATTGATAGAATGCCCACCTCTGCTTATATAATTTATCTAATCCATGTATAAATAAATTATGCATACGTATTGCACTTTTGTCCAAAGACACCAGTGATAAAGAAAAAAAAAAGTTCAACTTTGGGTACAAACCATCATGCCAAGAGCCAGTGGTTATGCTAGTTTTAGCCAGAGGTGTGATTTATTATTATTAGTAATGTATTTATTTTCCAAAGGGTGTGTTATTGGTACGGTATCGACATCGGCTGATACTCTACAGCCAGGTGAGGTGTCAGAAAGAGTATCGGGGGCCAAAAAATTGTATCAGAACAACATTAATATTGTGCGTAGCAGTGTGGATGGAATGCTGAGCTGCATGTACAAATCAATGGTGAGCAGTGTGTATTCATTACAAGCTCCAAATTACTATTTCGTTCGATACCTAGTTTGTTTGTTTTTTAACATGAAAATGCTGCCCTGCTATTGGTTTAGAGCATTCAAGGGCCAATAGGATATCTTGGCTCGGCATGCAGTAAACACACATCAGTGAATGTCATGCACAAGCAAGACACAAGATGCTGCATCCAAAGTCATATTAGCTTCGGAAATAATGGTATCGGCATGTTACCTGTTAGTACTTGCCGATGCCGATACCACTGTTTTAATGCAGTATCGGGGCCTCTCCCGATACTGGTATCGGTATCGGAACAACACTAGTGCCAACACATCTGCCCTGCACAAACATGTGCATATACATTCACTAATGTATATTGCACCCAGAGAGGCCTATGTGTAGTATTGTTGTTGTACTTTTTTGTTAGTATGAATGAGATTCCTGCACCTCCATCAATCAAGCATCTGCCTCACAGTCAAGCTCCAGGTTTGAATCTTAGTTGGAACGTTACGTTTCCCTCTCTGGAGTTTGCAGGTTCTCCTGTGTTTGTGTAACCTGGCAATAGCCAGATTGATATTGTGATTCACTCAAGGGAGTTCTCCACAATATCAATCTGGGAATTCTCCACTGTGATTTGCTCAGGAAAGGCGGGACATTTTATACAATACTTCGAGCTAATTGGATGATGCGGAATTGTGCACGTTTGTTTTGACCAATCACAGCCTCGGATGAAAATGTAATCTTCGGTCTCGTCGAAGGGGAAGAGAAAACACTACCATCTTTACTAGATAAAAATGCACAAAGCAAGCGCCTCTCGTTGTTCAATATTCAACAAGGAAACAGTGAGTAATTCTACATGAATAGAATTAATTGCAGCGTCCATGTTAGGTTTGTTTGTTTGCCCCAACGTCAGCGCTGGCTCCCTAGTTTTGTCACAGCTGCATATCACGCCCCAAACACAACGTCGGTGGAAATCAACGGGCTCAGTACAAGATGTATTCTCTGGCGTTTGTGAACTCACAAATGCCGCGAGAATTCATCTTGCAGAGCAAGGTTAGTGTTTGTGTCCCATGCTCCCAAAACATGCTTATTTTAATTGTTAATACGAAGGCTCTGAATTACCCTGGTGTGCTTTGTGTCAAACGTGTCCACTCCTAAGTCAGATGAGGCTTAAGTTCTGCCCACAAACCTGATGCAGGACAGAAAATCGACTGATGAAGTCTCTGGTGAGTCTTGCTAATCTGAAATTAGAAATGAGTTGCAAAAATCAAGCCTGCAGATGACCAGTGGGCCATTTACCAGTTTATCATCTATGATATAGAGACTGAGGCAGAGTTCAGCGATATTCCTGAGGTTATGGAATGAATATATGACCCTTGAAGTATAGTTGCAGGGCAAATCTAAATCCAAGGTTAGTTAGTGACTGATGATGAGGAGAGGGGAAGTTGGCTGGAGAGTTACTGAGGAGTACTGGATCTTGGCTAGCGTTGCCTATTTTTTTCTCCATCTCTTAGTTTGGTGTTACGTTCTTTTCCATGATCCTGCTATTAAAAACAATGCATGCACTTCATGGTTCAGTGATCCCACTTTGAAAATGTCATGGGAGAAATGAGTTAATGGCAATGCCAATAGCATGGTAGTACGTTCAGTCAAGTCCCTTCCCTACCCGGCGCTGGCTGCTTATTTGTCATTCGCAAAGAATTACAACTGAGCGACAGACTCTGCATTTCTGTTTCCGCTCCCAGCAGACGATGCGCGGTTGACCTGAAATGAACTGAAACAGCTCCTGTGTAAGCCGTCACCTTACAGTGGTGGAGGAGTTTGTGTCCTAATGATCCTAGGAGCTAAGTTGTCTGGGGCTTAATGCCCCTGACAAGGTCACCCATGGCAAACAGGTCCTCAGTGACGGACTCAAAAACTTATGATGAGTCAAACAACTGGATCCAGTTTTCCCCTGGAGCCAGGCCTACAGGTGGGGCATCTACACCCAGAGGGCCCGGCAGGTCAAAGCTCAAAAAGGCAATATGAGTGCTGTATGAGCTGGGCAGCGTCCAGAGGCGGGAACCTTGGTGGTCTGATCCCCGGCTACAGAAACCAGCTCTAGGGACATGGAATGTCACCCCTCTGGCAGGGAAGGAGTGACTAGACATACACGCCTCCACACTCCGCTTTGGCTCTGGTATGTGTAATTTCGAGAGGGGTTGGACTCTTGCCCACAGTGGGAGGCATAGAGAGAGTGTGGGCATAAATCTTGCCCCCAGGGGTGGCACCTTGAGAATTTAGTTCACGCCGGTGGACGATAGAGCGGCTCTGGTTTCAAGTTGGGGGATTGGTCCTGACTGTTGTTTTTGCTTAAGCGCAAAGGTTATTATAGTTAAGGAAAACTAACAAAATAAATCAAACTGGAATTTGAAAAAAAAAACTATTTACCAAAATAAAACAAAAATGAAAAGTTTTTTTTTAAATGAAAACTAACAGAATAACTCAAACTAAAACTGAGAAAAAAATAGTTACCAAAATAAAACAAAAATGAAAATGCTTTTTTAATGAAAACTAACAAAATAACTAAAACTAAAATTTAAAAAAGTTAACAAAATAAAACCAAAATTAAAATGCTTTTAAATAAAACTAACTGAAACTACAACTTAATAAAACTAGCTACTTTTATAACTAGCTAAATCGAATTACTATTACTATTAATATAATTAATATTTATTTAAAAAAAAAAAAGTCCTTTTGTTTTTGTCGTTGTCAATATCATACATGAGTTTTGGGGATTCATTTCGAATATATGTATTTCTGTATTGCTGTGCGTCCGTACAGATGAAGGAAGGTCAAACACCCGTTTGAGAATTGTAGCTTACTTTACTTTATTACACAATAATTAGTTGTTGTTTTTTGCAGATTGTTTCAGGCATTCGTTGTGATATGATGAGTTATTTGAAATAACAGTAGATTCACTGAATCGAAATAGGCTGTTAAGAAATGCACTGACTGTAAATACAGCAGACAAGGAGTAAACATGTTGAGTATTAGTTAAGGAATCAATGGTTGGAATGACCAAAATGTAAACAACTCAAATTAAACTCTAGCAAATTAGTGATGGTCAACATGTTGCCACTAAATGGTGGGGAAATAGTGTTTGAACTTTTGTACACTAATATTTACTTTAGCAGCAGATAAAACGTGAACAAATACACGTATCTCTCATTGTCCCATCCCTACGGAAAATCCTGAATCTTACATAAGGTTTTAAAAAAAAGGGGGAAAAAAATGACTTTCAGGCTTGCACTCTGAGCTTCGCCTTACTGCAGACCGCAGCCCCTCCCTCCTGTCTTCTCAATATATCATTTTCAACCGGCCAATTTTTTTCTATGCTTCCTTTGTGTACTTGTTCAGCCTGAAAGTAGGACAGAAAGTACTGAGAGAGTAAAAGAACCCCCCCCCCCAATGAGAATCAGATGTGTTCACACAGATGAGTGCGGATTACATAGTATGTCTTTTTTTCTATAATTAAAATCCATTTAATTTGTGGTTGTTGTTGTTTTGAAGATAGACATCTCCTGTCATTCCTAGCTCACATAATGCAGCTGTGCGAATACCTGTACTTTGATTTGATGGTGGAAAAAAAAGGGAGAAATTAACAAATATTCAGTCTATCAGCATTGCCTCATTCTGTCAGGACTTGGCTGTAACACTTAGTTATAAGAGTTGGCATGGACAGTGGAAAGATCCATGTTTAAAGACCCACTAGGAACACGAAAAGTACTAGATCCAGAAGAGTAGAGGACAGAAAAAAATGTAGGAAATTACGAGTGTTTGTTGGACATGTGAGATTGCTTCTGCTGTGGTTCCCATGAGCAAGGCATCCTTTGAGTTTTTTTTTTTTTTGTGCATCTTCCTCATGCTAAAATGTGTTGCCTTAGCACATGCACATGTCGATTCTATAAAATGTAAAAACTATTTAGGATTGTTCTTTGTGTGATACACTCTTGCTTTGCAATGCCACTGTATCCTTGACACATTAACTCACTGAACTCCATGTTAAGGATAGGGGCCGCGAGTGTGTCAAGTTAATCACTAACATATGTTTCCAGCCCCCATTGTGAAATGCTTGAGGAAAACGATCCAAGTACAGCTTTCAGAGTGAAAGGGAGGGTTTATGGTCTAAGGGGCTTAACTCAGCACTGGTCCAAAGGTATAAAATAGGAGCTCCCACACAGGCACAGCGTGGACATGCTGTTCCAGCATTGAGCCTCCAAACACCATCTTTTGCCTTCTTCTCTTTCCACACCCCCACCATCTCTACTTCTGCAGTTAACCATGGGAGTTGCCTACAGTGTTGGAGAGTAAGTGAAGAGCTTATTTGAGGATACTGAAGACATTTTTGATGGATTATGAATACTTGCATGTGCGCATCGAAAAAACATCACAGAGGGAGATATTTTTGTCACTGCATGGTAGTTGCAGAGCTGATTTTACAGGATGACAATTGCATGCATGTGCCAACCAAAGAGCTTTTTTTGTTATTATTATTGCGCAAGAAAAGTATGACTGCTGTAAAATGTTGCAATGATTCTTCAAATGTGTATGATTAATACTTAAGATGTTGCAGGCGTACCTCATTCTTATGAAATGTGCATGTCTCAACAAATATAGTGTAAGTTTTGCTTGAACCAGTTTTCGTTCAACAGAGGCAACACTCTCATTGTTACTTTCACATTTGAACTGTAGTCACTGTAGTTAGATTTTTTTTTAAATTACTATTCATTTGTAATAAATGTCACAGCTAATTAATACATTATTGAAATTATAAATTTCATTGGAAAAAATACTTATCTGCATTTTAAGATGGAATATATATATATATATACGTCTTTTTGAACAAATGCACTCACTGATCACATTAGTTACCCCGGCACAAGCTAACGAGATCCAATGCAATAGCTGAATCCAAAGTTCTTGTCTTGAGATGTATTAATAATGGGTGTCAAAATTAGTGCATTGATTTTGAGTTAATTTAAAGTTCCTTTAACACCACTAATCTTGCGATTAATGACCACCCCTTATTGGAAAGCCTGTATTGGGGGAATTCCAGTTGAAACGCAGCAGATATGTTCACGTCAAAATTTTGCAGTAATGTGGAGACTGGGGTCAAGCTGTATTTTAGAGTTTTAAAAATGTGCAGAATTTCACAAGTTACAAGTCATGTTAAAGATTAAAAAGCTCTTAATATGAAAAGAAAAATGCACTGAGCTGTCACCAACATTTTACAAATGCAATTATGCCATCTTGTGGCAGAAAAATTAGCTCAACACAAATCAATATCACACTCTTTTTTGACAGTACAGTACATTTTTTTTTAAATTTTAACTACAATACTGTATCACTGACTAAAAGATGCAGCCATTTTTGTATTAGTTTAATATTTGTTCCCACTTTTATGTTAACGAGAATACGGAAACTTCCAATTTTTTTTTTATTATTTTATTGTACATTTAGAACAGATATAAACTTTGTGATTAATCGTGAGTTAACTATTGAAGTCATGCGATTAATTACGATTAAAGAATTTTAATCGCCTGACACCCCTAGTATTAATGAATAGATAATGAATTATTATTATGGTTGTAGTTTGCAGTAGTGTAGATAAGTTGTATATATTTTGATTACCTTATTTAGCTGGACGAGAGAGTCAATACGTTATATGATAAACACTTGTTATCACACTGTAGTGCCATATAATAACATTCTGAATGTCATTGTATTGTGCAAGTGTACTTCATTTGTTTGTTTGTTTTATTATTTGGATCATTCTGTGTTTTCTATGAGGTAATCAAGCCTAATTCTTGTATCTGTGTAGGGTTGACCACCTCTACACCTTCTTTGTTCAATGGTCACCAGATATGTGCACAAACGGCAACAATAAGAAGAACAGCAAACCCCACTTTCAGAATCGGTGTCATGTAGGAAAGGGGCCTTCAAGTAAACAGCTAAGCAATGCTGCAGCAACTAATTGGGGGGTAAGAGTTTGCACAAATACATATGTTATGCTACGTAATGTTTGTTTTGTGACATCGATCCATCATCACATAGAGGTTCAAAGAATAAGCACTCATACTGCAATTGCCTGGTGTGTCCAGCTAGAGTAACTTTCGGCAATGCAATGTTGGCTTGACATTAATCCCAGCAGTTGCAACTCCCACTCTCTCTTTATATGGACATCCTTTCTCTGACTACTTACCAGCATAGACTTGCACACCCCCTTTCCTGGTTTACAGGAAAAAGAAACCATGTAGTGTGGTAGCGCTAAGCCAATGAAATGTGCCCGCATCCTTTCTTTTCACCATTTGAGTGTCACACATGTGGCGGGTGCAGGCAGTTTGATTAAACGTGGTATAGCAAAGAACAGCATTTGACAAAGAAACCAGGAGCTATGAAGCTGTTACCAGACAATGTCAAGGTGTTTTACTTTGCCAGTAACCACATGGAGCCCTATGTTCAGGTACAGGACTATTTTTGCAGGATTTAATCATATTTGTGGATTTAACCCTGTTAAGGAGGAAGGGGATAGTTTACAGTTTTCTTACCACTGATTTTGCCATGTAAAGTATTAGTAAATGCGGAATGATGTGTTTGTTACATGTTAGCTGTTTAATTTTTGAGCTATGATGTGGGTGACATAAGTGCCACCTACTTTAAATAGCGTTCTGCCTTTAACTATGTTCCAGATAATCACAGGAAAAGACCCAAAGCGCCGTTTGAGTCTGTGCAGTTCAGACTCTGAAACAGAGGAACCTGAGTACCAGGGGAAACTTAAGAATATTCTACCTGTCCTAAGTGATTATAGTGAACTTCTGGATAAAAGACACCTGCTAAGTGTAAGTGTCGTTCATAGACATCAAATTGAAACAAGAAGCAATTAATGTAGCCTTTTCCCAATAAGTGTTTATTAAAAAATAAAAATAATTATAAATATACTGATGTAATTACTGTTTTATTTTTGTACTTTTTATTATTTTTATTTTTATAATTAATAATAATTGTTTCTATAAGCAATGATGAGGTGACTGATTCCCTGTTTTCTTCACAGCTTGCATCTCACATGCCAGAAAGAACACAAGGCTATCAATGGCAGCTTGTCTACAGCACTGCTGTCCATGGGAGCAGCCTAAAGACACTCTACAGAAATATGGCAGGTTTGGACAGTCCTGTGCTGCTGGTCGTCAAAGACATGCAGAAAAAGGTTTGTGTCTTGGCTGTATTATTCAGATGAGATGAATACACCACATCTACTGTAAACACTTCACAATATGCTATCTGTCTGATGATCTTCAGGTTTTTGGAGCCTTTTCATCAGATCCGTTTAGAGTAAGCAAATACTGCTACGGCACAGGTGAAACGTTTCTTTTTACCTTCAACCCTGACTTCCAGGTACAAACTTCATTATTCAGTTTACCAACCTAAATCGTGAATGACCCTTAAGTGTAAACGTCCCATGTCTTTCAATTTGCCACTCATTCAGGCTTATAAGTGGACTGGAGAGAACTCCTACTTTGTAAGCGGCAACCTGGAGTCTCTTCATCTTGGAGGTGGAGGGTAGGTAGGAGTTACTATTGACCTTTTGCACGTGATGTCACCGCCCTCATGGGAACGCCCTCATGGGAACGCCCTCTCCGGGACGCTGGACGGGAAAAGAACCACTTGTCTGTATTGTAACCATTGAATCTCGTACAGTGTAAAGTCCTTCATCTAAACAATGATCTCATAAAATGGTCATATCTTGCGGTCGGTTGTACAGATAGACAAGGGAGTAAACCAAATATTGCTTTTTTTATCGCATACCTACTAATGAAGACAAAAGACGTTAATGGATAGCAGCAATCAATATAAAGGACTGGCAGCCCACAAAGTATTCACGGATTTGTAGCGATCCTTTTTAGCGAGGTTAGTAGATACATGTTCATACATTTTACTAGTAAATGTACTCTCTAATAACAGAGGTGTTGAATTACGTAATAACTTTTGATTTGTAAAAAAAAAAGTTACTAAGTTGCTCTGGGTCACGTCCACTTCCATTCAACAATCATTTCCTTCCGCCGTCCGTCATAGGTCAGTCACATGATCACGTGACGTCGGTGCAAATGGTCAATAGCTTATGTGAAATGTTATGAATCGGAGAATCACAATAGAAGAAACAAGACTGAATAACAATAATTTTGACAGCTATCTGTGAGGTGTAGTGTTAATTTAGTCTGCCATTTTTAAATTTAAGTCCAGTTCCAGTTAGTTTTTAACAGTTAGTCAACCTCATCACGTGTTTATTTAGTTAACTTTTAGTCGACTATAAATCTAGCATTTTAGTCTTTATTTGAGTCCAAGAAAATATAATTTTATTCATCTAGTTTTAATCAACAAAAACTGTCATTGTTTTAGTCTAATTTTAGTCATGAAAATCATTTAACCCCTGTTTTTTTTTCAGCAGATAATTCGTGTCTAAAACTATTTCATATAAAATTTCCTATCATCTTTTTGATGAAAAACAACTTGACACAATTTTATTTTGTTATTTTTTGCACTCACACACACACACACACAAACACACTCACATACCAGCATGGTCTCCCAGGCCGGGAAGCGAACCCACGGCAACCTGCATTGTAGGCAAGTGACGGTACCAATCAGCCACCTGGAGTCCACTTGACACACAATTACAGTATATCAACAAGTGGCTACTATGGCTCCATGCTATGAGCTAGTAAGTTAGTCAGCAGTAGTTAGTTGTCGGATTAACATTATTATTGTATTGTATTGTATGGTATGTATTGTATACGTTATAGACGTTGGATTCATATTAAGTTATAACTATAAAAAAAAAAAAAATCAAACATTTTACCGCGAATCCACCTCCTGTCTGTCCCATGTGTTTTTTGCTAGCTACAGATTTGAAAGGGGGTGTGTCAATATGTGTCACATGACACTGTGTCACATGACAGGGTCACAGTGACAGATAAGCATAGACAAGGTTTTACAAAATCATATAATTTTTGTCTCATTTTTGTTCATGAACTAAATTGTCCATAGATTTTAGTCCAATTTTATTAAACTCTACACATTAGTTGACAAAAATGCATACTGGTTTAGTCCCAGATATGTTTATTAATGAGGGTTTTAGTCTAGTCTAGTCTCGTTTTTATACGAACAATGTGCATTGACAAAATTATTTTTGTTTAATTTTTGTTGATAAAATTAACCTTAGTGTGGTGTCTAAATATAAATTTTGTCAGGTCTAACCAGTAAATGATTATTTGCTTGTATAGGGGAGAATTTGGCCTTTGGATAGACGCAGATCTGTACCGAGGATCCAGTTTTTCATGTCCCACCTTCCACAACGCTCCACTCTCCACACAGAAGGACTTCATCATACAAGACCTTGAGGTCTGGACAGTACGGAACTGAGCAAGAACATCTAAAAAATATTGGGAAAATTATGAAAAATGAGTGCGAAAGCTTCCACCAATACAGCAGAATGTAGCCAGCAGTAGCTTAATGTGTGTTGGTGGCACCGAATGAACAGGGCTGCTCTATTTCCTCTCAGCTGGGTGTTTCCGGTCTGTTGCCTTAAACTACTGCCTGCCATCACTGCAGTCACATCGACTACACAAAGCCCTCCATGCCTTCCTGTTTTTTTGGAGAGCATTGCAATTCAAAGTACCTAAACCCGTTGGCTGTGTAAGAAACTTTGTGAAAGCAAAGCACTTTTCGGATACAAAGATGATAAATACTGTACTTTAACAGTCATGTTTGTGTGTTACTTACAACTGTGTTTACAGTATGTGGACCTGGACTGTTTCAGTTCACATTTACATAACCCTTTCAAGGGAAATGATACATGGTACAACCACTTTAATGATGATGTGCCTCAAAGTGTTTTGTTTTTACTACATGCATTTGAATATCAGTACTGTACCAATCTGCATTTAAGAACCCCATTTGCTGGGGAAAGCCTATAAGGTCAGACAAAATAAAAGTTCGGAGTTTCATTAAGACAATATAATATCAGTGATTTGTGCCATTTGAATTGGAAATGTAACACTGTCACCAGTTGCTGTGTTTTGTAATGTTTTCCCTGTGACTTTTCTGTGGTTAAAATGTTGACAAAACATTTAATTTTTTTATGTATTGTCTTTTTGAATTTGAGCATTTAAGGAAAATAAGCCATAAAGTGAACCAATTTTTTTAACATTCCCTGGTGGTGCTGGCACTGCCAGTATATTAACTACTATCAAAGCTATGCTGACACTGCTGACACTGAATAAAATAGCATTATTTTTTTTACCACAATTTTTGCATATATCTAACTGAACTGGCATTGTTGCATAACATGTGCGCCACTAGTAATACAAATTCCAGAGTGCATTGCAGTGCTTGTACTGTTGATGCATTGTAGCTCTCTTCACAACAAAACGGACACAGGCGGTTCTTTGGAACGGGCATTTATTGCTTGCACATCTTCTGCTTTGGTCAGGCCGTGTACATGCTTTGCAAACGCCGTGAGAACTACATTTATGAGCAACAAAACAGTAAAAATTTGAAAATAAATACAGTACCTCGTTGGCCGCTTGCCATGAAAAGAGATTAAATGTCCGGTAATATTCGTTTTTTTGGTCTTTATCGTCTTGGTAACGCCAGTCTAACTTGGAGCACGAGCGCTAGCATTAGCATTAACAGGTGGACATGAGCAGTGCAAAGTATATATAGAAATAAATAAAACCCGACCATGTGACTCTGTGAAAATTAACATATGAATTAACATAATCCTTTTTTGTCACCATAACATCTTAGCTATTATTACAACATGAAAATTATTGCCCAAGAACTAACAATTTTTTGTGAATATCAAGAAATCTAAGAGTTGCCTCTGAGGTCAGGGGGTGGGAATCTATGCAAACCAGTATCTTTTTAGATGAGCAGGATAAATAGTATACACGTAATTCTGAGTAAATTTGTTACATTTATCTCTGTTCACTGTTTAGTGATGCAATATCGACTATGGGGCGCAGGTACTTTCTTTTCCCTATAAGCTCCCGCTAAAAATGTGACGTGTAAGGGCATGTCGGATGTCACATTCCACCAAAGTTCACTCATCCATCCATCTGTCTGTGAATTCATATTTCATTTACATCTCCTCATACCTCTGCTTAGGTAAGTTTGATATAGTGGCTGCTCGCTGTTACAGAAAGGGTGAAGATTCAGTCATTGCTTTTGTTTAGATGTTAGCAACATATATCTTTGCGCGACTGTTGATTAGTTTGAAGGAGACACGTTTTGTTAAGTTGCACATTCTAACAAGTTAAACTGTTGCCCCAGCTGGCGCTATAGTCTTGCAAGCCTGGAGCCCCGTTCAAAATGTTTGTCTCGCTGGGCCAAATGTTTGTCTCACTGGGCCGTATGATTCATCACTGACTGTGAGATAAGTGAGGCCAGCCTCCCCTCAAAAAGACACAGCCAAGCTAAGCTAGCCACTGCAACTTTTGTTCATACTATGCATGACAGTAATACACCACCAATGCGCTGCAAGCAAAAGCACCTTCAAAATAAAAGTAGATATAAATAATTATAATATTCCCTATTCTCACATAACCAGTCCACTTCAAAGAAGACAGTTCCATTATTGCAACCAGGAAGGTTACTTCAGATCTTAAGTTGCATGTAAATTATTATTATTTTTTTAATCAAACAAACGAACAATAATAATAATAATAATAATAATAATAATAATAATAATAATGTAGGCATCACAACACCAGTCTAATCCTGGGGGACACTAGCTCACCCCAGGAGTCCACTAAAAGAGGTTCCATACAGATCTGGCAGTGTATTGGCATGATGATGATGATGATGATGATGATGATGATGATAAGAAAATTGTTGAACCAACTTAAGTCAAGAATGAGAATTGTTGATCATCTTAATAGAATTGCTTCAAGTGGTAACATACGATTGAATTAAGTTAATCAAAGTCATTATATTAAGGTCATTAAGTTTAATCACTCAAGTTAATTAAACTTAATATATTAATTTTGGATTAACTTAATTCAATTGTGTCTTGCCACTTGAAGCAATTCAATTAAGTTACTCAACAATTCTCTTTTTAGACTTAAGGTGGTTCAACAATTCTCTTTTATTCTCTTTTTAGAGTATACATTTATAGCCGGAATGTGTCAAATGTCAGATGAATGCTAAAACCAACAGATCATATAAAGAGACAGAGTTTGTCTAAACCACCCATTACAGCAGTAATCGTCCCCCCCCCCCCTCAAAAATGGGAGATGGGGGGGTGAAATGCTTCGTAAATTAATGCTGAATAATGTTCTAGTTTTTACTTTTGCTGAAATACATAATTGAATCACTGTGGTACTTTTATTATAAGCTTGTATAGTACATAGTATGAGTAGTTTTGCCCCTTCTGCTAAAAAAAAAAAAAAATACTTAAGAAATTATATATGAGGTAGAGACTGACATATATAACCCGAACTTCTTGCGGACATCTAAAGGACGATAATGACTGTGTCCTGAACATTTATAACAGTATCTGTTTCTGCTTCCGGATTTGGCTGTCGTTATATGCGTCTTTGGGCACGCATACCACGTATATAGCACCCTCTGGCGTTGGTAATGTTAAACAGTTATACAATCACTTAGTTCGATGACCTCTGCGATCGACAGCGTTGGTCTTATCTCACTCTTGAAAATGGAGGAGAGCAATGTTACCGTGACACAACCTGTACAGGATATTTCGAAGACTAATGTTTTAGCCGAAAGCTATGACAAAAAATGTATTTTTTGTAAGATTGTTAATCATGAAATGGACACGGAACTTCTCCACTGTGTGAGAACATTTTAAAAATGCAGTAGTAGTTTTAGTTTACTGTACTCACTAGCTAGCATGTCGATTCTAGTCGAATCACCCGACAGTGTAATTCATTACCTCTTCATTCAACGTTTTGTTAAAAACAATGTCTGCCTCACATTCTGTCCTTATAGTCATTTAATGAGTTTAATACTAGTCTAGGAGGTTCATGCTTGCAATCTCGTGTTTACATACAGTTCGGTCATTGTATATACTGTAACACGTATCTGCGGTTAGAAGGCAATTTTACTGAAGTTAGCATTTATGGGTCTCTCGGCATGTTGTTGCAACCAAACTTCTCCATTTGTTTACCACAGGATGAGGAGATCGCATGTTTCAGAGACATCAAGCCTGGAGCTACGCACCATTACCTAGTTGTCCCGACTAAACATGTTGGAAACTGTAAATCACTCCGCAAAGAACACCTGCCCCTGGGTAAAGTAACATTTTACAATTCGTGAAATAATGCTTTACGTTAGTACGTTCATGTATATGGCATTCAAGTTATAAGTATCTCAGGTACATCATATTGACAATCAAGTTATAAGTATATCAGGTACATCATATTGACAATCTTTATTCTTTTTTTAATGTAAAAATGACGCTACTCAAATGATAAACTCACATTTTTAAGGGGGTAAAACGTGTTACAAAAAATGTGGTTGCATAAATGTGGACACTTTCAAACTAGTACTTTGTGGCTTTTATTATTTTACTCGGTCTTTTGGGGTAAATGTTATGCCACTGTTAGAAGCTCTCTGCAGATTTGGGACTGTGTTGAATGGACTTTTTGGAGCCAAGGTACCGACTTACATTAAAATTGACAGAGCTGGCGCTACCGTAGCTAAACAACAATCCTTTCAATCTGTGTATGATTCCTTCCACTCCTTACGAGTCGAAGAAAAGAGAAAAAAAACTATCAGATCGGTATCAAAAAGAGCACACTCTTGATCGGGACATCTCTACTGTAAAGTATCCGAGATTAGTCAAAGGCACTAAGTGCAACCATATTTTCTCGTATGATGATTTTACTTTACCTCTCTTAAAGAGTTATATTAAAAAAAATCTATTGTGTTGTTCAAGTTGTAGGTAAAATTAATGGTGGGGGATATAAAATCACAAAAACCTTCGAACAGGGGAGGGGGGGGGGATTTATTTCCACTAATTACCCTTATCTACCATTATCAAACTTTTGTGTTTATACTGTATATTTTTCAGCTTGCTAGTTTAAGGTATACTCTGTTCAAAAATAAGTTTTAATGGCAAGTTGTCTGATCACTGATCAACACATAATTGTGTTTATAAAAAAAGAAAGAAAAAGGGGGTGAATGAGAGTGCTGCCGTAGATTAAAAGCATATTAGGTTGAATCATGACAGTAGACAACATTTACTCATAGCATTAGCCCGATAAAGACTCTGTAAGTCGAAACACATTGCCAATAAAATTCTCTTGCAACAGAGTGCCTCAACTTTTCCATGCTTTCACATAATTGTTTGTTGCTTTGTGCAGTACAACGCATGGTGGAGATAGGGAAGGAAATCCTGCAGAAAAAACATGTGACAGATCTCAGTGATGTAAGGTAAGCTACATTCAAGCACACAATTCTTACCTTACACAATTTAGCAGTCTCCAATATATATATTTTTAGAATGGTTTTAATGAAAAACGATTTTACAAAATCTGTGCTTGTTCTCTGTGTGGTGACACAGTTTTGAATGTATCGTGGCCTCACTATTAGTCAATATCCTTGACATCCAGCTTTAGTTTGATGTACTAGTATACTAGTAACCCAACTTTGGAATATGTACAATAACTACATGTTATTAGTGTGGCAAAACTGTGCATTAAAATCTGCTCGCTGCTAGTACTTCTAGTCAAGTGAATAGAGCTTGGACTCGCACCCAATATCTGCGATTGCATATTCGTTGACGATTTAACCAGCACGTCTCAAATACATTTGAATGGGTTTACACATTGTACTTTTGCTGAAAAACATAGTTGAAAACCATAGTTCAGAAGAGCAGTATGGGCAGTCGAATAGGTGATATCACACACGGCCACACGATAGGGCATAGAAGGCGATCTCCAAGTGCCCACTACACACAGCCGCCACATTTATCCTCATGCAGTTCCTTTTAAATATATATCGCACACATGTATTTAATATCCTCGATTGGGAGGCTACTAGTGCACGACACATGGCTACTAGTTTGAGCCTATTGGTCTTACTAGTGCTGCACAGTAAACTGTAATTGTGTACTTGTAAGTCTAAAAGAGAAAAATGGAACAGAAAAATTAAGGATGAGGAAATGCTTCCATGGCTTTCCACATATTGGACCACTTCCTTTATTATTTATATATTTTATCATCATGATTATTATTATTATTTACCAGTAATTATTTATGTTTGGCCCAAACACTATTGCACCAGAGTTAGTACCATATTTTCCAGACTATAAATTGCTCCAAGTTGGTCGCACCAGTCAAAAAATGCATCATGAAGAATAAAAACAACATGCAAATCACTCCGGAATAGGGATGTTCGATGTCACTCTTTTTCAGACCAAACCAATATGGAGTACCGATACATATCGTACATATACCAATAGTGCTTTTGATACATAACATTTTTTTTTTTAAAGAAAGACCTTGGCATGGGACTAGACAGAAATCCTACGAGATGAGATGTCTCACGAGATTGAGATTTAAGCCAATTGGCGTCAAAAGAAAATAGAAAATGAAATGGAAGTGAATTTCCAAGCACACCTATAGAACTGGGATTTTGGGTGTCAGTCTGAGCTCAATTTTAATTTATGCAAATTGCACCTGAGTATAAATTATAGTACCAGCCAAACTATGAAATTAAGTGTGATTTATAATCCAAACAATATGGTAATTATTTCTGGTCCTCAATT
The DNA here is from genome assembly GCF_051991255.1 of Vanacampus margaritifer. NCBI lineage: Eukaryota > Metazoa > Chordata > Actinopteri > Syngnathiformes > Syngnathidae > Vanacampus > Vanacampus margaritifer. The sequence goes on along the minus strand of NC_135440.1, from coordinate 4,366,363 downwards.
ACTGTAAATGTAAAATCTTATTTCCTTTCTCTGCAGGTTCGGGTTCCATTGGCCCCCATTCTGTTCAGTCACACATCTACACCTTCATGTTCTGGCACCTGCCAGCCAGATGAGCTTCATGTCACGCTTGTTCTACAAACTAAATTCTTACTGGTTCATTACAGTAAGTTATCGTCCATACAATTATGCTATATTATTAATAGTAATTATGTCTCCTGTGTTAATACTTTCTCATACACTATTCTATTAGTGTTTTATGGTTAATTAGAAAGAAATAACACCTGTGCAATTATTATATTTGTATGTTTTTCAGGTGGAGCAACTGATAGAGCTTCTGAACTCTAAAGAAGCAACCAGCTGATTATGTACTTGGGATCCATTTCAGTTTGTGTGTTTATGTGCCTGCTGATAATCAGTGTTTAAATTGAGGCAAATGATTACACATGACATATATTCATCATCTTATTTTTCCCCAAAACGAACTATATGACCTTTTAAGTTGAGATGAACCTAACTCAAGATTTTAGACCATGTATAAAATCTCCTTCAATAAAATTAGAATAGTAGCAATGTTGTGTTACAGAAATGGCTAATTACCGGTAATGACATTACTTGAAAGTACGGTTTGCCTTGGATCATCACTTTATTATAGCATACATTAAGTGTAAAACAAATTACACTGACTACCTCAGCTCTATGGTATCTTATATATATTGCTGGGTATTTTGTACCATTGGAAACAAGAGTTGGAGCATTGAGTAGCATTTGCATGAACTATTTATCAGGCACCTTTTATGTGGAAACAAGTAAGTAATCATGACACTTCAGGTTAAGTATAGTATGTCTAATAACCCCTACAAACAGTAAATGGTCAAAAGCTTGTTAATTTATAAATGTGAAAATTAATTAATTTTGCTGTCTGTAAGTTAGTAATGTGGTGTCGTGATTTGGTGTATTACACATTGCCCAACATAAGTACTTCACTAAACTGGACAGTTCTCCGAGGAACACAAAAAAACAGTTTTAAAACTTCAGACTTTAATTGATGTGTAGACATTTTTGCAACATTAAATGAAGAAAATGACTTTTGTGTTCACATTGCCAAATCTAATTTGTATAACATAGCAGTGGACCAAAGCTGTGGAAGTAGTGTATATTATAGTATGCCATAGAAAAGTGTCATTCTGGAAAAAGAAAAAGTAAGGTGTTGAGCTACTGTTGTTGTGTAGCCGACTCATTTAAGCTGAGCACTGCATATTAAGGGGATTTTAAGAGAATCATACTCTGTTCTGTAAAAAAAATTATGCACTTTAAGAAGCATTAATATATTGTGATTAAAACACGCTTTTGTGTGTGTGTGTTTTTTTATATAGGTTGTTACTTTAAAATTGATCTCCCAGTCACAAAACAGATTGCATTTTATATAATTTTATTTATTCAAGCATGCATGTCTTAATAATTGAACTTGTTAATTAATCCACTATCTATCAAAAAACTTGCAGCTCTATTAACAACAGCAGTATTGTGAAATTTTGCATTTCTAAAATATATATATTTTTAAATACATTAGCACCATGTCTTCATTTTAAAATGTAACTCATAGACACAACAAACATGAACCATAGTGTGGCACTGTTTCATACATGAAACACTGCTGGCAAATACAAAGTGGCTGCTATCGTATATAAACTATTAGTGGTGTTTTCTTTTTTATGTACATTATTCGACTTAACCGTTGGCATGCTTACATTTAACAAACGACATTCCTTTGAATGATATAGCAATCATGAAAACTAAACCGTTTTACATAATTACCTCACACCATGATTTCCAGGCATGTGGTTGAAATAAAAGCATTCCAATTTAAAACAAAAGTTGTAATCTGCAACTACAAACTGGCAGCATGCGACATGACTCTTGTTTTGGTCAGTGCAATAGAGTAATCACAACTTGGTCGTCCTTCCCTTGCCACAGCATCTCCCCCTCAAAGTCAACCAGCTTCTGCTTCCGGGCTCTTAGAAGAATCCCCACCAATTTGTTGGAGATAGTCACATAATGCTCAAACAGTTTACTAAATTCTACCGAGATATCGCCCACATTCCCATCATTGTGGCTCCGCACTCCAATGTCTTTTATTACCTCACACAACTCCTGAACCTCTCTGCTGATGTGTGTGTGAGCATCCTCCCCACGTTGTGCTGTCATTGAGCCTTGCAGGGGCCTCCCATAGCCATCGTGACCCTTCTGAGGGACCACTGCAATGGGCTTGGTGTCATGACTGAAGGGGTTGTGCTTCTGGTGTTCCTGGTGTTTTTCAGACCACTTCTGCCAGTTGTCCTTCAGGCCTTTGACAGACACGATGCGTACTGCTTTGTCTTCTGCGAACTGGGCAGGATAATTATTTCCATCCATGATGTTGGAGCTCTATCTGTTTCCAGAGATTGCTTTGTTGGAGAAGAAACGTTTACATTAAACTTTATATTCAGTTACGGCTTAACAACATAGAGTATTCATCCTCATATCATTTGAACAATAAATAAGTTTGATGGACAAAAAAAACCGACGCTTGTATTGCATAACTAACCCTTTTAAGGAATGGTATGCATAATAGTAAAAAAAAAAAAATGTGATGAAACTTACATCTCAAATTGTAAGCCTCTGGTGTAATACAAGTTCACTTGAGCAGAAGTGAGCACAAGTGCAAAGTGCCCACTGGTATTAACATCAGCTCCTGTAAACGGTGCAGCAGTATTGCTTGACACTGCAAGTGTACAGATACTTTGCTGTGCCAAAGCGACACTGTTCTGCAATAGACCCTTCTTCAACCAATGAGCTCTTCGAGATGACACAAATGACCAATCGCAGCGGAGAGAAGGCGGGACAGAGCCTGCTCCGTTGAGGTAAGCTGATTACAACTTGGAATTAACTAGTTGGTCTTGACACGCAAGTTACTTTTCTATGTTCAATAAATGTTTTAAAAAGACACGCAAGTTACGTGTAGTACTCGTGTTAGTTACTTTGATAATTAAGAACACCCACATTTTACGATAAAATGACACCTCTAGGGGTATATCGCAGTGTGGCATTTAAAACCAAACGTACGCCCGTGTTATTAAAACCAATCCACATACACCTGTTTGGATACTCAACTAACAGGACTTGTTGTTTTCCTATAGTGCGTAGTTATACAATCACGAGTGGCACATTAAAACGCACTTAATAAACAGATACTTCTTCGGTCGAGTCTCGTCCTACCACTCAATGGGTCGTTTTCCCCACCCCTAAACGTTGTTTCAAGCCGGGCGTATTTTGAATCAACAACAAAGATGGCGGCCTCCGGTAGACGCCCGTGTCTTCGATATTTATTTCATCTTGCCCAAGATAACTTGGACTTCAGGTTACCGGTAAATGTGGATAAATTGACACCAACATATTGACATATCCTGCTATTTTCATGAGACAGTACATATATTTTTTTAGACATCTTCGTCTGTCATGTGTTAGCGGTCTGCTAATGCAATCGGAAGCTTTGAGGAAACGGTGAAATCAAGCGAAATGAATGAAGGGTTTGATTATCTGTGAATGTCATCACACGACTTTTTGCAAATCATACAATTGTGGTTAACTTTTGGTTTCGTTGTTGTAAATCGTTAGTTGTTGTAATTTAAATCGGCCAACGTTTGCCTACTGTGCGAAAAAAGTAGAGTTGATCTGAATACTGGTTTACGTTTAGTGTCACTAATTATTCGTCTCTCATTACTGGTGCAATGTTGCAATAAGTTTTTTTTTTAAGCGCACTATTATCCACCCACCCATCCACTTTCTGAACTGCTTATCATCAATAGGTTGTGCCAAAGTCTAATAATGTAAAAATAATTATGCGTTCATGTTTCCAGGAAATCGAGGCTCTGCTGGCTCTCAGGGGAAAACGTTTCAAGCCTGGGGAGAACTTTAAAGAAAAGGTATCTGTAAAAAACAACAACACTGAAGGTGGCTCCACTGTAGGGCTCCCGTCTAATTAGCTCTGCATTCCACCATGAAAGACCGCAATTGTGCATTCTGACCTGTACATTGCAATGTTTTCCACAGTTAAGCATGGGTAAAGAAGATGCTAATTACTTATTGTCTATACAGTTACACATGCACGCATGCATTCACACACACACACACGCACACGCACGCACACACACACACACACACACACGCACAAAATTAAAATAACGAAGTTTCTCACCCCTTACACACTCAACACTCACCCACGAGACGCGCTATGAAGAATCTGAATGATGAAAAAATTGAATACATTTTGGTTTAAAATAAACGGTTCAGATGATGGGTGGATGTCCAACACTGTCATTTTTATTGCCATGATTGCCTTGACTTATGACAAAATGGATGATTTTTATGGGCACCATCACATCCTATTATTGAAAAAAAATAATTTGTTTGGCAAAACAAAAAAAGGAATGAATCGAGTTCAAAGTGTCCAACATTAGCATTTTCAACATCAATATTCGATCCACTTTGTATGAAATCAGTGACTTTGGTGGGCCCTTCTATCGCTACAAAAACACAATAGTATTGGGCTTCTCACCTTGTTTCGCACTCTACACTCAGGGGTCGCCCACCTGCACCATGTAGCCCCCAAGGACTACATAGGTAGCTCGCAGGCCTGTTCCATAAAATAGCTCATCAGTGATTGGACATAGTGATATTCTAGGGATGTTGTCTAACAAAAACGCTATTGAGTCAAAAGGACTGAGGGTCAATACATCCAAGATGGAAGTAGGGCTGGGTGATATGGCCCAAAAATAAAATCGCGATTTTTACAGACATTCACGACTATTGCGATTTTAATCGATTTTATCTAATAAACCCAACAAACATTTATTAAAGGTTTCATTTATTCAAAAATAATTCCTGTGCAAAATGTTCAGACAACAATAATGTATACTCATTCTAAATTAGTTTTAACATAAACTTAACATTTATAGTTTTTTCTTAAATGCCACAATTAAGTAGTTGGTAGCTATTGTAAACATGTCTTGTAAACCACCAAAGGAGCTATGGAAATACAATGTACATGAGGATTTTCTTCATTGCAAAGTGAAGGCAGAGGATGCTCAAAATAGGAGGTTTGGAGAGTAAAGACAAAGGGAGCCGACACAACAGTCTAGCATGAAAAGGTGTAGGAAAAGAAGAAGTTGCGTAACTAATCATTTGAAAATGTAAATAATGTCCGAGATTTATAGAAAAAGTGTTAATTGACAGATGACCAATCCCGGGTGTAGTCTGGCTTTTCCTTCTTGTCAATCAGGATAAATTCCAGCTCCCTGTGACCCTGAGCAGGATTATTTCATGTAAATGATACAAAACAACAAAATAAGTCATTTTAAGCGAAATATTAACAGTACTTGAACTCTCTACAAGTGTCCTTTCTGGTGTCTGGAGGATTTGACAGAGGACGATGTCTGCTTCGTCATGGCCCGATCTGTTTGTGCAAAGTAAGAATTTTGATGATTGCCCTCATATTGCACTGATTACAATGTTTCCATGTGTTGCCATTAATGAGTTTTTTTTCCTAATGTGTTATACACACTGAATTATTACTAAACATACATCAAGGTCTGCGTTTGAGTTGTGGGGCCACGGACGAAACCACAGTGAGTTGAGAACATCCTTACTGAACTACCCAGCAGAGAAGATGGTGAGTGATACCAAGTTTTGCTGTGTAATGTTAAACAAACATTATGGTTACATAAAACATAAACATAAATGCTGCACTTTATCTTTGCAGCTGCCATTCTTGCATAAAGAGTCTACATACAGAATAAATGTTTACACCTTCAACAAAACCCTGGATTTCACAGAGAGAATTAAACGAATTGATGTAAGTGTTTGAAATTAAAATGTAAATTTGAATGAAATAATTTCAATCAGTTTGTGCATCAATTCACCCAACACCACACTTTGTTCTGGCATACGCCAGTACAATTTAATATGATCCAATACAAGATATAAAAAAAATGCTGCTTGTATATTCAGTTTAATAGACAGTCGGTTATAATCAGGTGCTGTGGCGTTCAGATTATACATTTTTTTTTAGATCACTATTCACACACCTCTTGTATTGGATCTCATTAGATGTATGGGCATACCTCAAGTTTAAAAGTAACTGTATTGTGTATTCTCTCCACAGGCAATGGATTACCTTCCATTTGATGGTCTTGTAAATCTAAAGAGTCCTCATCAAGTCTTCTGTTTGTTGGAAGATTACGGCACTGACCCAAACAACATCCCCCATCATCCATATTACGTTTATTTTGGCCGATGGGTGAGAAACTGGAGAGATTACACTACGAATGACACCTATATTTGATTTAAATTAAATAAGATAATCCATGCTATGACAAATGTGGACACACAAAATGTTAGCTTGCTTTCTTTTTCTTTCATAAAATTGTATAATTTATCAAAACATGTTTAACACAGTGGTTTAAAAAAAATACCTTACACTGCACACTAGCAGATGGAGTTTTGGAGCAAAAAGGATTGACACCAGTACCACAAGCAGTGGTAAAGTAGCTTTAAAATGTGCAGATGTGATTTTTATCTTTTTGTCATCCCATTTGTGATGAACCTCTACACAGATAGCAGATGGTCAGCGGGAATTGATTCGATCTCACAGTGTGAAGAACAGACATTTCATTGGAAACACCAGTATGGATGCGGGCCTCTCCTTCATCATGGCCAACCATGCCAAGGTCAAACAGCACGATCTTGTCTTTGACCCATTTGTCGGCACGGGTGAGTTAGTTAGCTACTGTATTTCCTTAATTCACATGCAGACGGAAACATCAAGTTGTGCCTTTTATAATAAGTATTTGTAATTAAAGTAACAGTAGCACTACAATTTTGAAAAATGCAATGACATTCAGATATTTAAAAAAATATTGAATGTCTAAATAGTTCTGTTTTGATTTGTTAAAGGAAGCCTGTTGGTTGCTTGTTCTCATTTTGGAGCCTATGTGTGTGGATCAGATATTGATTACAACACTATCCATGGCAAAGGTATAATTTTTCCTCCATAATCATAATTTTAGTCATTCTGTATTTTAATAAAGAAGTGAAAGTGTCAGGTCAATGTCTGAATTTGGGCTATTATTAAAGTGTATCACCAAGTATTATTTTCTTTTTTTTCCCAGGAAGGTCAAGCCGCAAAAATCAGAAGTGGCGAGGACCAGATGAGAACATCCGAGCCAACTTGCGACAGTACGGAACAGAGAAGATGTACGTGGATGTGATGGTATCTGATGCATCCAAGCCTGTGTGGAGGGAGACCGCTCTCTTTGATGCCATCATTACCGATCGTATGTTCTTTTATCATCGTAGCATCTGTGTTATTTTTCAGAATTTGTCATTTAGAGCTACACATTAAAAAATCTTCCTTTCCAAAAATAGTTTAGTAGTTTAACCCAGTTTAATATTGTGAATACCGTTTCTAAAAATGTTTGTGTCACTTTTTGTTTTGTTTCGTGTGGTCAGCTCCATACGGTATACGTGAGTCCACAAGGAGAACAGGTTCCCAGAAAGAAACGGCAAAACCTGTGGAGGGCGTGTAAGTTTATTTACTAGTCTACCACCAAAAATCTAAGCATTAAACTTTACAGGTATGGTAAATGCTAAAATATTTTGTTTATTCTAGCTATGCCGAGTCACACGTGGCCGTATCCCAGTCCTACCAACTGAGTGAGATATTAGCTGACATGCTAAACTTCTCTGCACATCGCCTGGTCATGGGAGGAAGGCTGGTCTACTGGCTACCTGTTTATAGGCCAGAGTGAGTAAACATATGTACAGTTGCTATCATTGATCAAGATGGAGCACTCATATTTATATGCAATATAAAGCCATATTCACCATTTTATATAATATTGGACCATTGTGACCTGCTGCAGTAATTGACCAGTAATATTTCAGAGACTGATAGGGACCTTCAACGACACAGGCAGTGATAAATGATAAATGAAATTCATTACTGGTTCATTGGAACTCTTGCATTTTCATTCAGTCAGTCTTGTGAGGTAATGCAATGAGCTTTCAAGAGGGGGCATAATTGCATAAAAAAACAGCATAGAACAGTAACTACAGTTCATCACTGCTGCTGTATATAGTCAAAACTAGAGACCTGAGAGACGTTTTGAGAAAATGTTTCAGCAGTTTGAACATGTGTCAGTTTGTGCTGATAACCAGAACCACAAAGGAAATTTTCCCATCGCCTTACAAAACACCCTCAGGCACTATTCCATTCCCATTTATAGAAAGAAAACATTGTCCTGTAAGTGCATACTCACCTGTGTAAATGACAATATTTCCTGTGAGTAGTCTACAGGTGCGTCACTTTAGGTCCCATTCAACCACAACTGCCAAAACCTACCCTTTGGGGGGGAGTTTCCTGCAAGTTTGTCAGCAAATCCCCACGTTAGTAACCTTTGTCACTATAGAATCTTTTTAAAAAAATCAATTATCTTACTGACTCTTCCTTTAAATAGTAATTGTCTCCCCTACCCCACACATTTTTGTTGGTCTTGGTGTGTGTTTTTTGTTTGTTTGTTAATCCACTAAAGTTGGACCAAAGTTGAATTGAGTGGATATAAGTACTCATAATTTATTATCTTCTATACATATGTATTATTAAACACAAACTTAAATTAGCGCGCTAGCGAATAAAGGTAAACAAACACTAACTACCATTTAATTCACACATGCATTATTATATCATACATTACATACATTACACATGTAATAGTGTCTTAAAAGCAGTGGAACGGTACTTTGAAAAAAGTAATTAGTTATAGTTACTCATTGCTTGTTTAAAAAAGTAACTGTTAGCAATTGAATTGCTTCATAATAAAAGTAACTCGTTGCCAGGCAAAGTAACTATTTTCAATCTTTAAAAAAATGTTTTATTTCAAATAATTTGGATTGGAAAAATATTATTATTATTACATTTTTATACAAGGAATTCAAATTCTGTCCAGCCTATATAGGGTGTTTATTTATTATTGTGAATATTTGTCACACAAATGCCTCACTCCATTTGAATTGAATTTGATCTATTTAAAAGGGGACAGTGCAATTTAATAAAACACATAGAAATTCATGAGTTAAAAAAGACAGAATTAGCCATAATGCTATATTCCATCTGTAATCCCCTAGCCATGTTAAAAAAGCAATACAATACAAAAATAGAAGTACAAAGTAGACACACAATTAGTAAAAACACATTATTGGACTTAATATAATGGCATATCATATAATAATAATGATAATAATTCATTAAATTTGGAGTGGTGATGTAGTTTCTACCACTGCCAATTGCTAAATCAATCATAATAATAACAAAAATAAAATAAATACTGGATATATGGTGATTTGTGGCACATATGTCATCTATAGGTAATTTGTAGACAGTCCTAGACAGTCCCTCCAGGACTTCTCGGGCATTTATTTATGATTGTTGCGGGCTAAAATAATCAATAATATATCAAAGAAACCAACAATGCTATGAAATATACAATGCTTAATGCTATCATGGCCAAAATCATTGCCATAGCTACAACTTCATTTCCTCAAATCATCAGCATTCACATGATCTTTTTTAAAAAGTTTTGTACACTTTCAATTAAGAGAGTATGATGATATATCTTCAGTTTATAATTTTACACATTTAAAGACATGTTAATTGATTGATTTACGTCAGAAAACTGCCCAACACTAGGCTTGCATCATTCACATACAAATGTTATATAACTGCACGTTTCTCACTTTAATAACCGGTAGTTGGGTATTCCCGACAGACCTTGACTCCACAGCCTACGTCAGTGTTATTTGCCGAGACTAGATATTTCTTTCAACACTTTTTACGCGTTTAGCACTCGTGATAAAGGACATATACAATTGTTGGCGCTATTAATTACACTACGCAAGCATGCCGGTATCTTTGATTGCTGTTATGGTGCTTGCTTGTGGAGTCGCGATGTTAATGGTTCTTGGTGGAACAGAATTGTCAACAAATCGCTCTTCATGGCGGCCGTTTTTCGTCAAATCTCATCTCTACTGTTAATTTGATTGTCACTCATCACAAATTACTTCCAGGCTAGCTAAGCTCCAAAAGGAAGACACGTCTGCCACGCTTCCCGCGGTACCGCCAAAATAAAAGTCACGATACATTACAGCTGTCAAGACACTTTTATTGTAACTAGGTCTGACAACAACAGTGCCTCTAACTGTACGCTAATGGCCTTTCAGAGCACTATATAGCCCCACACTATATAGTGGCCTAATATGTAGCGCTGTCATTCTGTTTGGCGATTCGGACAGCCAGCTCACTACTTTCTCCTCGTCGTATATATCAAATGACCACCGTACCTGTCATGATGCACCGGCGCATAAATCTTGGATTTATTGTGAAAGAAAACATTTAAAAACTGTACTTTATTTCCTTTGTTCTACATATTTTCAACTAAAACTTATTAATTATTTCCGTTGTATATATTTAATGCTGCATCACTTTGATTCACGCTCTTGCGCTGTCGCTCGCGCCAAATTTTTTTCATACTCTCAATGCATTTGGTCTAAATCAACCCAGTTGAATGAACATCAATGTTCACTACTTTTCAAAGTGCATTTTTGGTAGTTTTAAGTGCCCTACATTTTCACTCCCTGGACATTCGGACACCCCTACAAATTGGCGTGACCCCTCAGTAGAGCACTATATAGGGCAGTGGTGGGCAAACTCGGTCCTCGAGGGCTGGAGTCCTGTAGTTTTTGGATGTTTCCCTGCTCCAACGCAGCTGATTCCAATCAACAGGATTGTTATCAAGTTATGCAGTGCTTGCTGGTGAGCTGATCATACATCGGTTGTGTTGAAGAGGGGAAACATCACAAAACTGCAGGACACCGGCCCTTGAGAACCGTGTGCCCACACATTCGGACACAGCTTTGGCCTATCGGCTATCCAGTCATAGGGTGGTCAATAACTTCCTCTTCCTGTCTTCTGGGCACGTTCAGTGCATGACTGCCCTCTACTGGTTAAGTGATGAACACCTAAAACTGAGTGGCAGGTTATATTTTGGAATAATTACAGGGCAAGTACTTTTTAGGACGTTCAGAATTGTGTTTTGGAGAAGCTTAATGTGCTTTATTATCTTTAATCAAAACTCACTAAGTCAGTGAGCGTTTTTAAGCAGACAAATAACATCTGTCATTTGGCCACTAGATGGTGCACTAACAGAAGAAATAAAAATCAGAGCACAGCCACCATTGCTGCGCGCGTCTGCAAAAAACAGTCTGTGTATAAAAAATGGCTGGCCAAAACATGGTTCCGGCGGAGCTTCAAGGTAGAAAATTTTAGTCGACATATTTTTAAAGCCGACTTAAGTCGACCTATTTTTTCAAGCCCTACTTTGATGCGTACTTTTGTTCCTGTTTTCCGTATGTGGTTGCATTCACACACACAGTTTGCATGGATGTGTGTGGCCTCTACAAACATGTGCGTACGTGTATTATAATGTTCATACATTTGTCTTTCCTACTCATCTACTAGTGCTTGACTCCATGTCTGTCAGAGCACTGCCAAAATAAACGTCTGAGGCCAGGCACGGTAGATGTATGTCAACTGTCTGTCTGTGTGCTGTGCAGGCTGACCCCTGCATGCTTTTTCATATGTGTCTGTGTGGAAACCCAAATGTGCTCTGTCTCTTGGGCCTAATCTGAAGCGCTACATGGCAGCTATCAGGTTTCGGTCCCGCCACCCCTCCACACACACAGAATTTCTGTATATATCTGCAGCCGTGACTGGATAATTGGAACGATGGTGATCTAATGCGTTTATCTGCCTTCTGCGTGCTCTTGCACATGCTGGTGCGTGTGCACATGTTTATTTACCTTTGATGTCTATCAAACCAGGAAGCACACTAGTGATTTTAGGTTCAAATCTCAGCTCTAAATTGTCCATTCTCGTGAATGCAACTAGTTCAGTGTTTACTAGGGATGTAACAATAACTGCAATATTGCGGTATCAAAATATTAAAATTGCAGCGATATTAAAATTGCCACAATTGTCATTGTCATGTCACGATACTAAAAGCAGTTAAAAAGGCGAGGTTGTATTCCATTTGTGCAGTTCTAGCACCTTCTGGTGGTTAGTTTATTAGAGGTTGATTTTTATATAGGAATGCTTTGGCCAAAGGCAGTTATCAGTCATACCAGCAAATATTTTTCAACATCTCCGTCAAAAAACATTGCTTTTCGCCCGCACACAGCATTGTGAAATACATAGACCATGATACTTTGCGCCACTGAAATAACTGGAGTACATGACGATGACATTTCTTTGTCACTGCTGTTATTATTTACGAAACACTATTGTGCTCACTCCTTGAGTTTTTCCTTTTTTTTTAAAACAATATCAAGAGTTTTTAATATAGTGACATAGTCATGAGCTTTTTTTTTTTTTACATCGCCAACCTCCCCACAATATCACGATATTTATTGTATCGTAACGTTGTGTGTAACCAGCCTCTTGGCAAAACTCAGTTAGAATAACCACCATCTCTGACTCTACTGAATGCACGCGGTATAGTAAATGGATGGATGAACACCAGCACAAAATGCATTCGTCTGTGTGTTGTGTAATACGGCGCACAGTTCTACCGTGTGACTTTTGATGGGCAGGGGAGAAATGTAGGCTGTCTTCATCATGTCTACTAATTTGACAACATTGGCTATTATATGTCGTCATGGCAATGGGGCCAACATACTGTCATTAGAAAACCTAACCTGCATTTGTAGCATTTATGCAAATTTGTCACGAATGTGCAAACGCACACTTGAACCTTGTGTCAAAGTTGGTCTAAAGCCAAAGTTATTAATTCAATTTGAATGTGAATAGTTATTTGATGAATTAAAATTAAGTTGTTGTTTCTGTGCTGTACAGTATATTCCAATGATAATTATTTTATTAATCATATTTCTGTGGCCTTTAGGGTTCCCCTCGGCTAACTAAGTGGAGACTAATTAATACTCTGACATGTTTGCAGATACTGTGTGGAGATGGTTCCCCTCCATCCATGTCTGCGGCTCATTAGCAACTGTGAACAGATACTATCAAGCCACACGTCTCGTCGCCTAATCACCATGGAGAAGGTCAAAGAACCAGAGGTGTGTGTGTCACATTAAAAATGGATATAGCAATAAAACAAAGTCGAAATAGACCACAATGTGAACATTCAGTATGAAAGTGAACAGAATGACACATGTCATAACAACGGCATATCCTACCTTAATTGTAGCAGAAGCGAATGTCGCAACTCGTCATCGTTCCCTATACCGTGCATTGTAATCCAAACAGATATAATCTTCAAACCCGGGATATCTTTTATTAATGGGTCTGTTTCGCTTTTAATTTTAAATATCAACTTTAAAGTAATTTCATGAAATGCCAAAAAAGGTCACAAGTAGTGTTGCAAGGAATACCGGTATCAGTACCGTACCTTGATGTTTTGGCATCAAAAACGGCTCAGTATATATTTTTTTTAGCACCAGTACTTAAAAAAATAAATACGAGACAGCTCGCCAACTCTGTGTTAAAGGCGGGTACACATACACGCATGGCCACCTGTCTACCTTAAAACGGAAAACGCCTTAAGCGGCACGCCTCTTTCAGCTTGTGTGAGAGAGGGCTCAGGAAGATGCTGAAGCGCTCGCTGGCCATGCACTCCTCGTTGAGAAGTATGACGCGCAAAGTGTCATAAGGAACTTTTTTCTTACATGGCCAACTGCCACGGCAAGCCAACCGACATGACTTTTTGTAACAAGAGCAAATGTTTTTCGCGGTGAAAGCAGACACTCCTGGCCCTGCAGTGGACTCAAGGTGTGTTTAATGAACAGGCACACAGAAGAAATCACAGGTATACATAAAAAAAGCCCAGATGACTGACAGAGCGACACAGATTGTGCTGCATTTTTTGACACGTCCCTTAAAAAATAAGTCGAGTGTGAATTATTTTGTTCCCAGTTTGTAGTATTTGATTACGCATTCGACTTATTGGGAGCGTAATGGAGAAGGG
>NC_135440.1:4312231-4337231 GCF_051991255.1 Vanacampus margaritifer | reverse complement strand
ATCTTGCACCTAGCCTCCTAAGTGTAAATTCTCAGCCATTAGTTGTGTTTCTGTCTCACACTGACCAGTTAAATGCCCCACCACTCATCCTCCCCAGCTCTACTACTCCTCCTGTTCACCTCTGCCCTCAAGCCAAGCTCCCTCCATTTGCAACCTTCTCTTCTCTACTGCTCTCTTCTGGAAGAGTCAGCTTTGGAACAGTAACTACGTTTACATGCAGGCAATAAGCCTTTTAAAACCCGAATATTCCCAATATTCGGGTTTTGTGAGGCCATGTAGCCTTAACCGCGCAATAACCCGAATATGCTCTTATTCAGGTAAAACCCAGAATAAGACTCCTAGGTTACTCCTTTCATAACCCGAATTCTTGCTCATATAAACGCATTCGGAATACCTCGATTGAACGGCGCATTGTTTTTTGCTGTGCACATGCGCTTCATTTTCTTCTTTGTCTTCTTCGCTTATTTGAATTTGTAAGGAATCTTGGTCTATGTAGTGTAAGGACTTGTATGCGCAACTCTTCCTACCCGCTATAGGAGCCTCGCTTGAATACATTGATTTCTCTGTGGCATTTTCACATTATTTTGTGTCTCTACGGCAAAAACGCCACAGTTTGTGCCTATATGCAAGTATATAAATCCTTCTGGCATGCAACCCACCGGAAATACTCAAGTCGTTGTCAACAAACATGACGCTCGCAGCAAAGAACCCCACTTCCGACTACTTTATTTAGCGTGGTGAGTGACATAAATATAATGTCTTTTGTTGAACGTAGTAAGTTAAAAGTGGAAATGAATATTTACGTAATTACGTTGTCCGTGCGCCGCGGTCCGAACGGGGTATTCCAATCGAGCACAAATGAGCATGTAAACGGGAGTAACTCTGTCCGCCACTCATGTAAACGTGTTACCTCGATTGTTTCAGAAACTGGAATTCTGACCTTAACCCGAATATTGACTGCATGTAAATGTAGTCTGTGACTCCTGATTTGAACTTCAGTCTACTAGACTGACTGGTGGTACTGGTACCTCCAGACGACACACATTTAGCTTAAAAAAGGGGAATTTAGAACATATATCCAGCTCAATAATATAACAGTGGTAGAAATACTAAGCTAACATAACCACTGCACAAAAAGTCTAGTCACAGCTGCTACATGAGTAGCATGACCTATTCGGAAATGAGTGTTGCTATAACAGTCATTGATTTAGCATTGTTATTTTTTAACTTTCAAACCCATCTAAAAAAAAAAGGTGGTAAGTTTAGCAAAATTTTGTTAATTCCACGTAGCTGCTGATTCCCCTCAGCTGCTTTAAGTTCCTTCGCTGTTGCTTCTAGTATTTACTAGTCTTATGCCCACTTGTTGGCAAATGACAGATGTACAAGATGGACTTTATTTTTCCCTGAAGGTGCATATTCCTAACCTCGCAATAGCCAGATTGATATTGTGATTTACTCAAGGGAGTTTTCCACAATATCAATGTGGGACTGCTCCACTGTGATTTGCTCGGGAAAGGCGGGACATTCTGGACAATACTTCAAGCTGATTAGATGATGAAGTCAGTCATGGGGAGGTCTGCAAGGGTGTGCCCACTATGAGTGTGCATGATGGTGGAGTGCACAGAGAATGATTGACACCTCCGCATTCACGCCCTTTGGCTTTGATGAGTTGTTGTTCCCTGGGCATGGTGGTCTTAAAAATCTAATTAGAGATGCAATCTCGGGCCAGAGAGGGCTGATTTAATTATTTTTTTGGACACATTTTTTCACATCTCATTTTACTCATGTCCTACTGTCAAAGATTAATCATACACTTGCAGGCTATAGGGGTCAATGATTTATGACGGTCCTGACGTACATACTTAATGTTTTTCAAATTTACTGTAAGGTCTTCAAGGGTTTCTATTCAAGTATTTACTCTAATTTTGATATTTTCAGGGTTACAACATGCATTTGATGTACTAGTGCAGTGGGTTAAATACAGTAATACGGTCTACTTTGTCACACAACATGGAACGGCATGCTCAGTTACTGCCATGCTGTTTTTTGTTTGTTTATTATATTCATGGCCTACAATTGTGTTTCATACTAATATTTACTGTAATTTTGACCTTTTGATCTTAAAAATGGCATGTAATAATTTGTTTTGTGAATCTGGGTTACAATGCGTCATTACATAGCATAATAAAGCACTAAGTTGCTTCTGTACTTGGTTTTTAAAATTGGTTGTTTTAGATTTATGTCCGAAAAACATTTTTAATACATGTCGATATAAGACTGTATCTCGACTTTAGAGCATTCTGACCTACTGTACATACATACACATTTGGATTGCCATCATAGAGCTGAAACGGCGCTCCATCGTAATCCACGCATTCCTTTAATCTCCACAAGGCTGCACAAGAAGTAATGAAAGTGATAGATTGATGATCCTCTTAGGCTTGGTGTTAGATGGATGCCTGTTAGTCACACATATACATACATGACTAATAAAAGTTTAGGGATATTCAGATTTCAAATTAGATTTTAGGATTAACCTTAACTGTATTCCTACCTTCACAGGTGATCCTAGTTTGACCTTTTCTGTTCAATGTTTCAGTACTCATGCAAACATTTAAAATTCAACAGTTGAGCAAAAAGTTTTGAAAAAGTCCAATTAAGTAAATCTATTAGGTTATAGAATACTTTGATTTTATCTTGATCCAACAGTGCAATACCTCTAACTTTTTGTGACTACTGTATTGCGTGCGGCGCAGGGGCACTGCACCTCTCCATAGCCAGGGGATTTTGACATCCGCAGGTTGCCCTCCCTTTTCCACCTTGCTTCGCTTAACCTCAGGTCACCAGAGTGCCCTCAGGAAGCTGTCCACAGCTCAGCCCCTTGCTGATCAAGGTAAGGTGAGAACTGTTATCACCATGTCTGGGAGGAAAGTTACCGTCACAGTTGAACTATTATGGGAAATAAATCACAGAAAGAGTCTCACCTCTTTCAGTTTTGTGAAACTCAAACCATGTTCAGAGTAAAAAAGAAAAGGAACCAGAAAGACATCCACGGAGGCAGTCTGCTACTTAATGCAATTGCCACTAGATGACAGACTTGAGTAAAAGCAAGCCTTAACATTGATTGTAAGTGTCCCATTCTGACTTGTAAGTGCTGTAGTCCAGGCTACAGACCATTTATAATCAATGTTGTGCCGCTTGTAAACAAACAGTTGAGAGGCCACGCTTTTGAAGTGATAGAGCTACACTTGAGGGAGTGCAGAGCAGCCCTGAACACGCAACATCCTCTTTGAGACACTTGCCTGGAAGTGGCAAAGAAGTTTGTTAGCCTTGGAAGAGAAAGGGGTTACTGAACGTCCTGTCACCCAACTTCCTTTTCCTTCTTCTAGTTTGCTCTCAGTGAGCTTTTTTTACTCTTATGTCACCATACGGTGTGTTATCGCAGGAAGTTACATCTACTGATGCTTTTCTTTAAATAAACCAATCATTTTCCACTCAGTTTTTAGTTTGCTACTGTCTTACATCATTATTTCCATCAAAAGAAGGAAGTCTGCTCAATTTGCTTGCATTGTGCTTATGTTGGTATGTGGTCAATGCTGTTCTTAATTCATACCCAAAGCTTTTCCCTGAAGTCTAACTATGATGGCTTACTGTAACTGCCAAGTGGGCAGACACACGCACACAGGCATAATGGCAAACATTGGCAATTGTGACACATTTCCTTTTCTCCCAATGGAATCATAAACAACAAATGTCTGTAGTTTGGCCAGATATTTCAAACACAAATGAGGAAATGGACACAATGACAGCATTTTATATTAAGAAAAGGCCGGACAAATAATTGCGCTGTACTGGGCAAATATGTTCACCCTCGTCCTGGCATTCCATTATATACATTGCATGTAACTGCAAAACTGGAACCTCCTGGTGCTCACCAAAACGTGACATCACATAAAGGGAAAGTTTGTTTGAGTTGCAACCATAGGACTACAAGTTTTACAACTTCTGCTTCTGCTCCAATTTGGAATGACATTTTCAAAGGTACTAATTTGTGTCAGAACCACATCTCCCTCAGAAGCTTTTCTCTTATTTTGCCCCTATTGTGTCACCAAACAAGGTACTTGTGCTCACTGCCACAGAATTGAGACGATACAATCTCACCATATACATTCAATGTCCAACACCAATAATGACTTCCCATATACAGTAAACCTGATATCAATGCACCTCACATCATTTTTTTTTAATTTTTTTAAGACACTCCATTCTAATGTCTGTTTTTGGAATTTGAGCTTTCGGTTTTAATGCTTATTTCATAACCCTCCTTGAGACTTGGCACATTGCCTTCATTTTCTTAATGAGTAAAGTTGTGGGTCGAAGATGGAGGAGAGATGGAGTGCGGGTGCATACACGGAAAGAGAAAGGAAAAGCACAGCTAAAAATGAAAGTGACGGGGCTTTGAATGTCAGGACAATGACAGGATAAACTAGGGAGTTGGTTGACATGACAAATAAGAGAAAGGTAGATATATATATTGTGTGTCCAGGAGACTAAGTGGACTGGCAATATGGGGAGGAGCTTAGAGACACGATGCAAATGGTTTTACCTGGTGTATATGGGAAGAGAAATGGAGTAGTGGTTGTCCCGGAAGTGAAAAGAATGCTAGATTGATGAGGCTGAAACCTAAAATCAAGAGTGTTATTTTTAATTTAATAACTGATTTTGCCCCACAGGTAGGGTGTGAACTAGAGGAGAAAGAGAAAATCTGGAAGGAGCTAAACAAAGTAGTTCTGAGCATCCAAGGCAGGGAGAGACTGTGGATTGGTGCAGACTGTAGCAGACATATTGGTGAAGGAAACTGAGGGGATGAAGTGATGGGTAAATTTGGTATCCAGAAAAGGAGCATGCAAGTAGGCCTATCACGATAACAAATTTTCATCAACGATAAATTGCCCTAGAAAATATTGCAATAAATGATAAAATTGGAGGTTTTCATAACATTTTTCAACTAATATACTGATATTGGTAGAATAAAGCAATTACACCATTTTAAAGATAAATCAACTTTAATTTCTTGAATATTTAAATTGAAACTAGTTTAAGTGCAATTTCTGCAGAAATTGCTTGGGAATGCTGAAAGCTGAATGCTAATAGCTGAATGCTAATAGCTGAATGCTAATAGCTGAATGCTAATGAAGGAAATTGAAAGATAAAATGTGTGAAAATTTGTGATAAAAGTATTAATTGTAGTTGAAAGATAAATGAATAAAAAGAAGGCTTGAAGTGCAATCTGTCTAAGGTGGGATTCAATCTATCGCCTCCTGTTTACTGGTCAAAGCTCCGCTACACAAGGTGAAGAGTTGTCCAAGCAGGGTTTGAACCCAGGTCCTCTATGGTGACAGGCAAGTGCTTTAACCACTGAGCCATGCTGCCGAATAAGAATCTGTGTCATTGTATATATTTGTAATGAATACGTCCGTATATACTGAAAGCTTGCATTGATTTTGAATCTTGGATATAGAACGGAATAAAAACGTAATAATTCTTCCAGCATTCCCACAATTATATAATGAAAAAAAACATTGTAAATATCCAAAATAAATCATCAAAACCACCAAAAACAATAAATAAAATTATTAATGTTAACAGAAAAGGCACTTAAATGAAAACACACAATGAAAGAAAAACTGAAAGAAATAAAGTATAGTCAGGAAATAACAATGATTGGTAAGTAAGAAGTTAGAAAGGCACCGAAAATTATGAAAAATGGAAATGCTGTTGGTTTTGATGACATACCTGTGGATGTATAGGAGCATATTGGAGAGGTGGCTGTAGATTTATTTTTTTTAATTATTATTTTTTTACCAGGTTTGTTGAATAGAATTCTAGAAGGTGAAAAGATGGAAAAGTGTGCTGGAGCCCATTTTCAAGAACAATGATGATGGGCAGAGTTGCGGGAACTATTGAGGAATCAAGTTGATGAGCCAAACAATGAAAGGTAAAAAGATGCCTGAGAAATAGAGGGAAAGTGTGCTGGTGCCCATTTTCAAGAACAAGAGCAATGGGCAGAGTTGCGGGAACTATTGAGGAATCAAGTTGATGAGTCACACAATGGAGTACTGTATTAGTAAAGAGGAGTGAAAGCTAGACTCCGGAGGTAAGTGAGTATTTGTGTACAGTATGTTGTAATGCCTGGGAAGAATACTACAGATGCATTATTTGCCTTAAAGTTGTTGAAGTACAGAAAATGTCAAGGAGCTGCATTGTGTCTTTGTCAATAGAGAAAGCCTATGACAGGGTATCCAAAGAGGAACTTTGGTACTGCATGAGCAAGGCTAGTGTGAGAGATGTGTGTATGTTAGAATAGTACATGACATGTATGAGGGAAGAACAGTAGTGCCGTGTGCTATCGGTGTGAGAGAGGAGTGAACGGTGGAGGTGGGACTGCATCAGGGATCAGCTCTAAACCCCTTGCTTTATTAGTTTATCAGAGGAATAGCTAGGGTTATATGTTTTGCATCCATTTATCTGCAGCCCACAGCATATATTGTCATGTTTGGGTTCTGTTTTTCCTTGTGTGTCTCCCTTGGTCTTGTTAAGTGTAATCCTGCCCTTCCTCGTGTCAACCAATCAGTGCCCTCAGCCACTTGTGTCTTGCCCCAGGTGTGTCTTGTTGTGTCATTAGCGTGTGTGTCTCCTGTCTCCCCTCTGTCTGTGTTGGTTCATTGTCATTTCCCTCCCGTCATGCTACCAGTTTTTGCCTTGTTGTCCTCTCCACGTTTTCTTTTCTCTTGCCATTTGGAGTTCGCTTTTGTTTTGTAGTAATTAAAGTCCTTTTTTTGTACATCACCTTCGCCTCCTTGCCCTGCTTCCCTGCGACTGGGTCCTCCACCAAACTTTGCCTTCTTGACATATATAAATAAAAAGCATTTAACATGGCCTACAAAGCTAGTTAAAAAAAGGATGGAAGTGTGCAGAGTGAGAAGGGAGGGTATTACAGCCTCTGCTGGGCTTTTTTCTGGTATTGTGCTCCTACTTTAGGTCCTGGGAGAAGATTATGCCCAGAAAGCGGCACGACACGGAATACCTCAAATACCATGATGGGAGGAGTCGGAGCTGCATTCCTCCGGAAGTCGATCAGCATCTCCACTGTCTTGAGAGTGTTAAGCTCCAGGTAAGAATCAATCAGCATAATATTGTGTTGTCTAAATTATCATTGAGATATAGCACAATCTATTCAAAGAAATCCTGGATGCAAACTACGGCCCATCATAATTCATGGTCCATACTAAAGTGTATCGCCGTAGCAACATTTTGAGGTATTGATGGGGAAACGGAGCACAGATGTAAAGTTTGATGAATACTTCCCATTTCTGTGTCTATTCTTGTATTTGCCAAAATAATTCAGCTCGTCAATTTTAATACTCATCGCCATATTTGGGTGGATGTGACATCACCACATTGTCAAAATCAACAACAATAAAATCACAGTAGTACTTACCAAGGAAACCAAGGAAGGCAAGAACTACTACTAGCAGGTACAAGGAGATTACAGGAACAAGAACAAGAAAAACAAAATGCTGTGGCAATGGCAACAAGCAAGAACAATAACTATGCAATCTTCCTCCCGTGAGTCCTGCGTCTAAATAGCCTGCTGATTGAGGTTGTCAGCAGTGAGACGCAGGGGCTCCACCTACCAATACTCCAGGTAAACTGAAATGAAAGGAAACAAATGACCAGTAGAGGGCAGAACAAAACAGCACAATGGTCAGTCATATTTATATATTTATACATATTTATTCATATATCCTAAGATACATTGGTGGTCCAGAATTTTAGCTCACTGTTCGCGCTCTGCACTCCTAATCCAGAGACGTGGTCGCGGTGCAGGTTCCATCCCCAGTCTCACCCCCAGTCTAACCCCCAACCCACCCCTTTCTTGTTTGTTGTGTTTTTCAGTGTATAATTAGTGGTGCAACGGATCACAAAAGTCACGGTTTGGATCGCATAACGGATTTGAGTCACGGATCGGATCGTTTTTCGGATACCACCCCCCCCCCCCCAAAAAAAAGATACATAATGCTTTGTCTTCATTTATTTTGTAAAACACTTTCCCATTAAAAAAGACAAAAATTCAAAACATCTAATATATAGCCCTTTAGGATTTAGGAACACAACTTTAAGTGCCATATGAGGCAGAAACATTCTTATTTTATACATGGTCCATGTGTAAAATATCAAAGTATTAATGGCTTAAAGTTGTGTTCCTAAAATCTAAATGGCTATGTTGTGAATTTTGAGTTGAATGTTGTTGTTGTTGTTTTTAATGGGCAAAAGTGTTTTATAAAATAAATGAGGAAGTTCTATTTATATATATATTTTTAATTATGAAAAATACCTCAAAGTGCAATTTAAGGCACATTCCCTTCCTTTAAACATGGAGAGTGAATTACAAAGTACCCTTGGTCCAGCACATTGACCAAGGGTATAATTAGGAAGGGAAGAATAATACCAGGTACCAGCTGTCAAACTCACATCTATCAGCCAGACTCTCGTTGGTAATGCTAACAGTTAGCCACTAGCGATTTTCGTCGGAGACTTCTGCCGTATCATACAATGACGGTGTAATTAATTAGCGGTTTCTTAGCGTCCCAAATTAGCGATTGAATATGAGTTTTGGATAGCGTTGTGTTGATGTTGGTTGCAACTACAATGTCAATAGCCTAAACATTTAAAAAGAAAATCAAGCTAGCCATCACGCCACAACGTGGGCCACTTCAAAATAAAAGTCTACTAAGGCTATTTGCATTGCCGTCAATGTATTACTGTATTTGTTCAACTTTATTTTGAAGTTGATCAGTTGCACCACTAGCTATAATGTATGGCATCTTTGAGTAAACTATCATTTCTGTATCTCGAGGCTGGGCCGAGTGTCCTCTTTTTATTTATTTTTTATTTTTTTAAATTTTTTAGTTTAGAAATCAAAATATGGTCACTCTAGCTAAAGTGCTCACCTAACCTACAATATGCTACCTCATGGTTTTATAAATTAATTAATAATAATAATTTAACTTAATAATAAAAAAAGTTGGTTTGTATTTTCTAGCAGTCGGTGTGTCACGATGAGGTCATCTCGCGTAGCAACGTGTCGGCCATTTTGAAAAGGGGCCACGCACAGGTAAACATCGTTAGACAAACGTTGCCCGAAATTAATATATTTCAGCTGTGTTTTGCATCTTTTTCATAAAAACTCGTTCAGAATGACTTATAATTATCACGAGTCACTGCCAGACACTTTATTGCGTGTGTAAAACCACCTCAGAAGAAGGGCCTATGGTGGGATGTGACTCATTCGACAACTGGTTTCACCTGTTGTGTTTGAAACTTAAAAGGCTGCCAAAAGCAAGAAAATGATATTGTCAAGACAGCCGCAAAACAAAGTGAGCTTGTCTACATTTTTTTTGCTTACATAGCATGTAAATATTGTTTATGGTGTTTGCACTGTTTTTTTATTTACTTGTGTTTCACCTCATTTTTGTACAATAAAATGTTTACTTACTTTATATCATATCATGTTTTATGTTCCATTGCAATTGATAGGAAACAAGAAATAATAGGAAAAAAGAAATAGCTAATAAAACAAATGAGGTACCACAAGACTTTATTCATGTAAATTAAAAAACAAATCAGAGCACATCTGCTGCGACAATCAAAAGACAGATTCCAAAAATAAAAAATACATTTGAATTGGAAGCGCCTTTTGAGTCCCTCAGTACATCAGTAGAAAAGAGAACAGTTAAAAATCTACAGATTAAATTAGATTTTGACTAAGAAACTAATAGCGTGGCTGGGAGCTTAGAGGCGCTCCCAGCATGCTTTGTGGCACTGGGGATTAACATAGTGTTTTAAATGCATGTTCCGTGTTTGTTATTCTGTTAGTTAGTGTCCAGTTGTTGTGTTGGTTATTGGGGGTGTTTTTCTAGTTGTTTGTCACATGTAAGATTTAATTTTGCCGTGACACCGTGGTTGTACAGGACATGGGAAAGAATGACTTTCGTGCATTCTGTGCGTTGAAGGGGGCAAGCGAGATCTTCTGCTTGCAATAATAAAAGTGCTCACTGTACTTTACTGAGAAAGTAACTAAATGTTCACTTTTGTATGAAGGAGTGTATTTAAATTGTAGTTCTACGCATGGTATTGATGAATGAGGCACTTTGACTTATTCCTAAACATAGTTTTATCCGGAGGGAGAGTGCAGGGCAGTACATTCTACTGCCTGATCCTACATGGCCATGAAGCAAACTTGCAGCCTATTCATTATATACTCTTCTATTCTTTCTACACAAAATAAAGCTGAGTTGTGTTTGCAATGTATACTCTGATTTAAACTGACATTTATGTCAAGTTCTCTTATAGGTCTGTAGGCAAGGCAGGAGTGATCTGCACACTTCAAAATGTCTGCTGATATTTCTGAGAACTGAACCAGATGTGGTGGATTCAAACAGCACAGCAGGATGAGACATAAAGAAAGTTGGGATTTCGGACAAAATGTTCAGATGCAATTATATCACATTGTGACAGGTTCTTCAGATAGTTGGATTTAAAATAGAATATGTTAATGTTTGAGGTCACGTGAGGAACTGCTGAAAAGTGAAATGACTGGAATTATAAGCACGTTTGTCCAGCAATAACGCAATAGGATGTGGGGGCCATCGGGAAGAAAACTATCATTGCTATTCACTCAAGATCATAGTTCTTTTTATATATACATAACTTTGAATTAGATTTTCACCATCTGTGCTGCAGTGCCACTACAAAGCACTGGGGAATTTTGTTGGCAAGTGATGAAGAGATTGCCATAGTGTGGTGGGAGTCATGTCCGTATTTAAGCAGTTTCATCTCACCTTTTATGAGATGCTTAGCACCTCATCAGAGCTTTTCCAGACAGTTGTTGTAAAAAATGAACTAATACTGGAGGTTTGCCAACCTGTAGCCACGGTGAGTTTGAATGGCAGGTGTTGGTAGATTTTCCCCTATAGTGGCACCAACTAACAATATATCTACAACATTCTGTTAGCGGGCTGCATCCTTTTGGAGGGTGGGGGCGGGGACGGGGGGTGGTGAGGGGTTACACTCTCCAACAGTTTCTCCAGTAAACTTAAAGCTTTCATGAGGCAATATTTAATGATGATGGCAAACACATTCTGTTCTGTCTCTCAAGTGATTAACATGTTTTAGCTTTCATTAAGGGCTCATATAGAAGCAAGTCAGCATCATAGTGTGATCCATGGAAATAAATTATAAATGACAGCTTATGCAAAGCGCACATTAAGTCAAGTCAGGCAAGAAACTCCAGGCTGATGTCATAAGCTTTGATTGCTCTCATTCAGTCAAATAAATGGACCAATTTACATTAAGACGTCTAAGTAAAAAAAGAAAAGAAAAAAAACTATCAAGGGAGCCTTTATTTTGAAAAAGGAAAAAGTCCGGCAACATCCTACCTGTCATCTGTGCCTCTGTTCTCATCAAAGGTGTATGTGCCTGAAGTGTAACATTGTATGTGCTTCCAAAAGTCATTTATCATCATTTACGTGCAAAAAAAAAGAAAAGAAAATCATTTCTGTAATGAAAGCTAAGCAGGGTTTAAATGCAATACAGTACTTTCAACATGTAATACAAAACAGACATAGCACGCAAAGCTCTGATTAGCTGACAGCACTACCTAAGGTGCTGGTGGAGGGGATATGTTACATTATGAGGAATGTTTCAAGGCATGAACGCAAAGACGATATTGGTCTTTTTTTTTTTTTTTGCCTCCATGAGGCTGCAGGCAGAAGCATAAAACTGCTCAATAAGGCAAATAGCTAACAACTTCTCTCTTGATGGAATTTTTAAACTAATGCACTTTTTACTTCATAGATTTT
Source organism: Vanacampus margaritifer (assembly GCF_051991255.1). Lineage (NCBI taxonomy): Eukaryota > Metazoa > Chordata > Actinopteri > Syngnathiformes > Syngnathidae > Vanacampus > Vanacampus margaritifer. The sequence continues at coordinate 4,325,307 of NC_135440.1, read as the reverse complement.
CTCAACATAATGAATTTGATTTTAATTTTATTACATTTGATAAATGCCAGCTGTGTTCACAACCTCTTGCTCGGAAAAGACAACCATGTCAAGGATTAACTTCAAATAGTCACGCATAACCCGTTTAGACAATGTACGAGCATGATCACACCTCAGACACACACATGGCTTTTGAATCAAGACAGGAACTGTGCAGTCTCTCTGTTAAGGTGGAAATAGTTTGACTGGATGTGGGGATTAGTGGTCTACTCCATAATGTTTGATGCAAGCCTAATTTGATGCAAGCCTAACATTAGGTAGAGCAAGTTTGTTTTTTTGGAGCTTTTAGTGTGACTAAACTGCAAATAATTTGCATGTCACAGTATGTGTCAAATAGGTGTGCCCCTCTTTGAATCTTGCTTGGGGCCCCAAAAAGGTCACGACCAAAGACCAGGGCAAATCAAAGCACTTCCGTCACTCTGCTGAGAACCTGACTGGCTGAAATCTACGGTCCCTCCAGGACTCTGAAAAATTCAGGGAGACTTTAAGGAAATCAAAACACTTGTATGAACCATGCTGCAGTAATTTCATCCTATTTATCGTATCCCCTCTCGTGGCCCACAATGGACATGTTTAAAGCTTGATTTGTTTTTCAACAAGGCTAACCCAACTTTTTGGGAAGACTTTTGATGAGTTTAGTGTGGAAAATAAAAGAGAGCCGTGATCTCAAACCCAATCAAACACTTTTAAGATGAATTAGAATGCAGATTTAGTACCCAGGCCCTCTCTTAGTTACAATATTCTGGCAATAAATCCTAATCCTCATTTGAGACTAAACACGAAATGTTGCATCGCCCCGTGTGTCTTGCATGCTTTTGTTTGTTGTGGTTCCGCTCACTTTTTTGCCATGCAATAACTCCCAGATAATACTTCCAATTTACACCATTCAAATTTCAACTTGCTTAAAAAATTCACGCCTCTCGGAGGGTATATTGTCTGATTCCACATTATTTACAGTATTCGCACAATTTAACATTAAATATAAACTTTTCCCCATTCATTTTCAATGGGACTGACATTTAATTTTCCCACTTTCCACGCCCACTTCCATGATACTGCTCGGTGGCACAGTTGGTAAAGTGCATTATCCACTAATCAGGAGGTCGTGAGTTAGAATCCCACCTCTGAATGTACACTGCAAATATATCCATGGCCATTATGCTAAGTGATATAAATGTATACCAAATGACTATCATATCAGGAAATGCATTATAATTTCACTGAAATTACTCAAAAGACCCCAATGATGAACACAAACTTTGGATCTTCGTTTCCCTTGCCCGGATGCGGGTCACCGGGGCCCCCCCTCTGGAGCCAGGCCTGGAGGTGGGGCCCAAAGGCGAGCTTCTGGTGGCCGGGCCTATACCCATGGGGCACAGCCCGAAAAGGCAACATGGGTCCCCCTTCCCATGGGCTCACCACCGGTGGGAGGGGCCAAAGGGGTCGGGTGAGCAGTGAGTTGGGTGGCAGCCGAAGGGGGGGCCTTGGTCCGACCCCCGGCTACTGAAGCTAGCTCTGGGGACATGGAATGTCACCTCTCTGGCAGGGAAGGAGCCCGAGCTGGTGTGCGAGGCTGAGAAGTTCCGACTAGATAAAGTCGGACTCGCCTCCACACACGGCTTGGGTTCTGGTACCAATCCTCTCGAGAGGGGCTGGACTCTCTTCCACTCTGGAATTGCCCACAGTGAGAGGCGCAGAGCAGGTGTGGGCATGCTCATTGCCCCCCGGTTAGGCGCCTGTACGTTGGGGTTTACCCCGGTGAATGAGAGGGTAGCCTTCCTCCGCCTTCGGGTGGGGGGACGGGTCCTGACTGCTTATGCACCAAACAGCAGCTCAGAGTACACACCCTTTCTGGAGTCCTTGGAGGGTGTGCTGGAGAGCGCTCCCCCTGGGGACTCCCTCGTTCTGCTGTGGGACTTCAACGCTCACGTGGGTAATGACAGTGAGACCTGAAGGGGCGTGATTGGGAGGAACGGCCCCCCCGTGCAAAACCCGAGCGGTGTTCTGTTATTGGACTTCTGTATTCACCACGGACTGACCATAACGAACACCATGTTCAAACACAAGGGTATCAGTATGTGCACTTGGCACCAGGACACCCTAGGCCGCAGTTCGATGATCGACTTTGTGGTTGTGTCATCGGATTTGCGGCCGTATGTGTTGGACACAGGTTAAGAGAGGGGCGGAGCTGTCAACTGATCACCACCTGGTGGTGTGTTGGCTCCGATGGCTGGATAAGATGCTAGTCCGACCGGGCAGACCCAAATGTACTGTGAGGGTCTGCTGGGAACGTCTGACAGAATCCCCTGTCAGAAAAAGTTTCAACATCCACCTCCAGCAGAACTTCTCCCTTGTCCCGAGGGAAGCGGGGGACATTGAGTCCGAGTGGACCATGTTCCGCGCTTCCATTGTTGAGGCGGCTGATCGGAGCTGTGGCCGTTAGGTGATTGGTGCCTGTCGTGGCGGCAATCCTCGAACCCGCCAGTGGACACCAGCGGTAAGGGATGCCGTCAAGCTGAAGAAGGATTCCTATTGGGCCTTTTTGGCCTGTGGGACTCCGGAGGATGCTGACAGGTACCGGCTGGCCAAGCGGAATGTGGCTTCGGCGGTCGCTGAGGCAAAAACTTGGACATAGGAGGAGTTCGGTGAGGCCATGGAAAACGACTACTGGACGGCTTCGAAGAAATTCTGGTCCACCATCCGGCGTCTCAGGAGAGAAAAGCAGTGTGCCATTAACACTGTGTATAGTGGAGATGGGGTGCTGCTGACCTCGACTCGGGACATCGTGAATTGGTGGGGAGAATACTTTGAAGACCTCCTCAATTCCACCGACACACCTTCCTTTGAGGACGCAGGGTCTGGGGACTCTGAGGTGGGCTCCCCTATCGCTGGGGTCAAAGTCACTGAGGTGGTTGGAAAGCTCCTCGGTGGCAGGGCCCCGGGGGTGGATGAGATCTGCCCGGAGTTCCTAAGGGCTCTGGATGTTGTGGGGCTTTCGTGGTTGACACGCCTCTACAACATCGTGTGGACATCGGGGACAGTGCCTCTGGATTGGCAGACCGGGGTGGTCCCCCTTTTTAAGAAGGGGGACCGGAGGGTGTGTTCCAACTTTAGAGGGATCACACTCCTCAGCCTTCCAGGTAAAGTCTATTCAAGGGTGCTGGAGAGGAGGGTCCATCAGGAAGTCGAATGTCGGATTCAGGAAGAGCAGTGTGGTTTTCGTCCCGGCCGTTGAACAGTGGACCAGCTCTACACCCTCGGCTGCCTGAACCTGTGTTCAAACCCTGCTTGGACCACATTTTAGTACATTTGAGAGTTTGAATCCTGCCTTAGACTGGTTGCAGCTCAATTTGTCTTTTTTTCATTGAACTTTCAACTACAATTAGTAATGAGTAATTTTCATATAATTTTTATTTTAATTTACTTAATTTGTTGCTTATTTTCTGTGTACTTGTGAAACCAATAAAGAGAAATTTGAAAGTATTCATGGACGTCACGGAATGACATGATCTTGCAAGTTGGCTCCATATGTTGTCTCAGCCGTGCTCCTGTTGTTTACACTGTATGTTACTTTGTTATTGATAATGTCATTCTCATCTTCCTCTAATGTTACTTGTGTGTAAAGAAGATGTATGAAAAAATTTAGAATCAACACTCCTTGGAGCGGTACACGTTGAAATGTTGTTTGATTAATGGAATCGATTGGATTTGAAGCATTTGCCGGTGTCCGGACTCCATTGCGACATTCACGTATGCTCAGAGGTAGGATGGCTCGATCCCAAGACACGAACGTTCTTCCGTCTTCTGTATTTTTGGCTTTTATTGGTTTCTGTCCTGTGTGTATTCATATAAATCATTTGTGAATTTGAGTTATTTTGAGACCAAGTTAGTTCCCCGTAGCTTCAAGCAGTAACATGTTTACTATAACAACATTGTTAACTCATCACTTATTTTCATACACTTTGACTACAATTTCAACTTTTGGGCTGCTGGGAAAGGAAAATAGAAACCTTAAGGAGGGTATTTGGAGCGATCTCAAAGTCAAATCTTTTGATCACTCAATCTCTTTTTAGCCAGAGCAGGTCACATATATCGTGATCGTATTACAGTAAAATGCATTTTAACCGTCTTACAATAATACTTACCTTAAATGAAATGGACAGAACACACTCGGGTAGACATTGTTGGTTGGAAATCTTTTTAATTTATCCTTGCAATCCATGTGTTACTTCTCCGGACACTTCTTTGTTCGTTCACATTCGACATTCCCAGCACACATGAACGGCACACAATGTGGGCCACATGTCGCCATGTGAATACTATCTATACCTCCCAGTCTCACAGACGGCAATGGTATCGTCCCACACAGTTTTTTATTTTACCATGCAGTATGTCTCTTTATAATAATAAAATAATACTAATTATTATTGTTATTTTTATTATTATGCATAATAATTACTATTATGTTTACATTATATATGTTCTTGCATGCTCTTTCCATTTTACATCTACATTTACACAATTATTATTATTTTTTGTTTCACTATTGTTTACATTATTATTTATTCGTTCTTGTTTTTATTTATAATTAGAATTTCCGAAGAGTCCTAATGGTGAGTAATGTGTGGTAGCATTTAAAGTTTAGGTTAAAATATAAAGGTCACTCTCATAAAAGTGACTTAAAGTCAGTTAGGTCAATGTGAACAGATGTGTTATTGTCCTACATGGACTGCGCTACCTTGGAAAATGCTCAAAAGGTGATTTGTTGTCATTCTCGTAGTGTTGCAACGTTTTCTGTTAAGAAACACACACAGAACATGACTGCGTAACAGTGGTTATGAAGTTGTAATTGACTACAGTGCTTTATAATGTAATAAGCAAAATAGATGTCTTCAGTCATCTCCCATCCATGGCTAACCAACACATTCAGTATCAATTCTGTGTTTTACACAGTACAGCCTGTGAATCCCTCTGTGATGCACAGCAGGGAATAGCATGCTGTACGTTCCAGAAATGAAAGATAGCTGAGTTCTTCTGTTTGATGGACATCGCTCATGTAATTTATTGCGATCCACCCACACCTTCAGTTGTTGTCTTTGCAGAGGGCACTGAATGTGCACAGGTCGAGGTTATGCTTATTAGAAAAATATACTGCCCATATGTGCACAATGTAAACTGAATGTATGGTATGCTGTTGGAGCGCAGACAAAGCTTGAATTCAGGCAAAGCTTTTGGAGTCCTGCTGGGACAAAGTTGCACACGATGTAATCTGTTGCAGGTTTTCTTTTTCTTCAATTTATACGAGCTCATCTGAGACCAACAAACAGGCCACCTTTGCTAGAATGTGAGAGCTTTAGTGATTGTTCATAATTATGTACTGTATAGATGGAATTTAGGACATCCCAGGCTTGACTTTTTTATCCACACCTAACCACTAAGACTTCCTTGTTTGATTTTAGGCTCGATCTTGCAGGCAACATTATTTGTTTTTACAAGTGTTTTGCCTCTATAGTTTGTGTCTATTGCAACAATTTAACGCAAGATTGGCTATATAGTATGTTGTTGATGGTTCCCTTCCTTAGAGCAACCAGTTTTGCCTGAAAAGTTCAATATTGTATGACACATCAATCCATTCAATGTAGAATATTCAATAAAAATAACATGCATGTTTTTGGAATGTAGGAGGAAGCCAGTATACCTGCAGAAAATCCACATAGGCATGGGAAGGACATACGAGTCCACACAGGATGGCACGATGGTCTTTGGTAGGAAGACACATCTGCATATAGTTCTCAGTGCGAAGGTATTCCTAAGTTAAAACATGCTGCTCAGGCTCATAGGTTAAATGGAATCACAGCAGTTGTTAAGTTGATGACCCAAGAACTGAGGTTAATGTCCAGTTGATGTCTGTGTAAATGCTGTAGGAAGGCCTGAACAATTTCGCACTTCAAAGTTGTCATACCTCTTTTAACTCTTTCGCTCCCAGCCATTTTCACTGAAGCAAACCCCTTTCGCTCCTGGCTGTTTTACTGGATTTTGACTGATTTTGCAAGGCCCACAGAATATTGTGTTCTATTGCTATAAAAACATGGAACCTACCAAAAGAAAGATTAGAGTCTCTCATCAGGAAAAAGTATATTTGTATCTGTTTCCGTTTTGCAGCAATTAGCCTTAGAATACAGTTGAGTTTCATCATTATTCCCAAACCTGTTGAAAACAGTGCGTAAAAGAGCTTGTTGCAACATGGCCCTGGTTGGTCTCTTATACTCTGCTGCCACCTGTTGTCCGTTTTTTGTAATAACTACCATTGCTTTAAGCGACCTATTCAGGTCAGATGCTGCATCAAAGCCTTCTGTATGCTCTAGCATTAAAAAAAAACGTTTTTGGGACCATGGCAATAGATTTTTTTAAGTATGTTTTTGGAGCAAATGAGTTAAGGAATGTGGCTGAGGTAGACTGTGGCCCTCGTGACGATAAATGGTTCAGATAATTGATGGATGGATGGAATACTAAGTCTATCATCCCAACATTTTTTTATGTTTTGAGATATAGATGAATTTGCTGAATCCGCTAACACATTTAAATCAGGCTTGAGCAACATGTGCTTTTGAGCCCACCGATAAATCCATGAAGCCCAATTTAGGAACTTAAAACACTATATTGTCTGGACTGCCAATAAATCAAGCGGATGATGCCTCACAACATCTACAACTCAGCAAATAAATTCAGGCAAAAGTTGGGTCCAAATCTAAAGCAAAGCAGTGCCCTCATTCAAATGTGTATTCAAAATTGTGGGCTCCCAACCACTGGGCCGCAGCCAGAAAAGAAAAAACAAAAAGAAGAAGGGAAAAAATGGTATATACGTCAGACCCATAGATGGACCGCTCTACCAACTGATCCACAGCCGCCACTTTTAAGCAGACATGCTGGTGCTCATATTATCGTTATTCTCATCTGAAGCTATGACACTATAAAAAGTAATTATCGTATTAAAGCTGTACACAATTGCAAACGCGTACAGTGTTTTTAGTCAGTTCTGTGTGGAACTCCTAACTAAACGTATAACTATAATTTAAGAAAAACTTTCTAGAAAAAAATATTCCATTAAAATGTGAGGTCTAACTGCCTCAAAACCTCAACATATCTTGCAAGGCTTCAGCATGATTCTCAAGACTTCCGCCCAGAGAGCGTCTAAAGGCTTAGCTGCACAAAACAAATTAGTCCATACTGTTACTTTGAATAGAAATACAATTTGCTCAAAGTATTGGTCAGTCTTCTCTTAGATATCTCAGCAAGATATGCTTGGATTTTGAATGCATATTTCCGAGCTGACCATATCACAGATAACAAAGACAAATTAAAGCAGACGTTGGATCAGATGAAGGATCTGACTTCAAAGTAGCACAACAGGCCAAAACCTGACATGAGCAGCTATACTTCACAACTGGAAAACATTACCTCAGGTACTTTACCGTATTACAGGCCATCAACGAGAAATATGTATTTAAAAATAAAACAACAAAAAATCCTGAAGACGTTTGTGAGTACGCTATTACTTGGAAGGCTTTACAATAAGGATTTAAACTAAAGCAAAGCTACACGTTGAGGTCACATTACTAAAAGTTAACCGTATTCCAAGAGAAGAAACAAAGGGTGATTTGAGGAAGGAGTTTTCTATAAGAAAGTGGTTGGCGCCACAGCCTGAGGTTTGGAGCTGGGTGCTCCTCTCGCCTGAAAGTCGTGTGTCAAGCCTGCTCTGGCTTCTGCTATGAAGCACCTGGCCTACCCCCACTGTCTTGCTAACAAGGTCTGACAGGTTTGCTTCATACAAGTCCAGGAGAGGAAAACAGTCAAAGATGGGCCGAAAGATTTGGCAGGTCATTACTAGTATCTCCCCAGGATCCCCGCATAAGCCAGATGATGGATGAGTAATGGCCAAACCCAAGCAGCAATAGCTTTATTTATAAGCCTGCATTCGTATTTTAGTCAGGAAGGAGATGTCTATGCTATATTCCACGGAGGATTATGAGATACAGATGTACAGCGAGAGTTGTACAGTTTATGTCAAGGTAAGGTCAAAGTGACACAAAGTGGTTTAAAGAGATTCTGGGGGCTGAAAAGTCGTTCACAAAAGTCTGCCCACGCTAAGGTAAACAAGTGTCTTAGCTATTATTTGGTCTGATTTACTCAATCAGGGTTGGGTTGTACCAGTTAAACCTTTATCTTACCAAGACGTTTGGGGGTAATTCTGTTTCCACATTTGTAGTAGGAAGGAACGCCCTCTCCTGATCCAGCATGAGTAAAGCAAGGTCCACAAAGAGACAGACCCAACCAACTTCAACCCAATCAGCGCCTTTGAAATGAACTAAAACTGAGATTGTGACATACTACAACATCAGTCATGAGTAAAAAGCAGGGACCAACTCCCCATTTTCTTCCATCTATAGCAGTGGTGTCCAAACTCGGTCCTCGGGGGCCGGTAGTCCCGCAGGTTTTGGATATTTCTCTCCTCCAACACAGCTGAAGCTCATCAGCAAGCTCTACTAAGCCTGATAACAATCCTGTTGATTGAAACAGGTGCGTTGGAGCAGGGAAACCTCCAAAACCTGCAGGACTACCGGCCCCCGAGGACCGAGTTTGGACACCACTGATCTATAGGTTTATTGATCACATCCTTCTATACATGATGGCGCTCATAAGAGTAGGAAATTGTGGGTGGGTTTATGCTACAAAATGGGGACATCATTCTGACTTTTCACAGACAAGTTGGGACCTCACCCACAAATGGGGACATTTTGGAGGTCTTAATTTTGCTCAGACATCTTTTTGGGGGTCAAGACTTGGTTTTAGAGTTTAGTTTGAATTGGGTTATGGTTGAGGTTAGGGTAAGTAACGGGGTTAGGGGAAGGAGCTAGGAAATGCATTATGTCAATGAAATGTCCCCATTTTGCAAAAAAAGAGTGTGTGTGTGTGTGTGTGCGTGTGTGTGCGCGTGTGCGCATGCGTGCGTGCGTGCGTGCGTGTACGTTTTTGTCTTTGATCTCCCTCCTTCCCAGAGTTGAAAGGGAAATATGAGAAGTCAGTACCTACAATGCGGCTCTCACCTGTGAGCTTTGATGATAGGACAGACTAAGTAGTCCAAACCAAGGACGTTTCTGTCACACACACTGGCAATTGCTCTGTTGTGCTCTAGTTACAATGGTAGATGGATGGGTGTCATGTAAAGGTGAAGGACATACTTTACTCTCAGTATCAGCCATTAGACAACTATTGAGCGCTTAAGGTGACATGGACAAAATAACAAAAACTGTCCAATGCAAGCATTTTACTGGAAAGGAAAAATTTGTTTTTTACAACTAGGACTTTCTGTCTCTAAGAAATGCTTTTAGGAAGTGCATGCAAATCTTGCTCTTTACCTGCGTCTATATAAACACTGTTATAACACATCTCTCATTAAAAAGTTATTGGCATATTGAAAAGTGCTGCTTCTAGGAGCAAATAATGGTCACCTCATGAATTGCAACTATGCAAAGGTTAACTGCAGGTCAAATGTAACTCTTGCCCACCTGAGAGAGCAAAAGGGCTTTTTCTCATTAGCTACATGCAACCTCTACCTCAGCTGTGTGCTGCTTTAAAAATAAATAAATAAATAAATTGGTATTTTAAAGTATTTTTGGGTGATGCTGTGGTACGCATATTTTTCTGTGCAATACAGTGTCTATTTCTATGGTCATTTGGTAATACATTTAATGAGTAAATAAGTTGACTGGTGATAATATGAAACCTTCTTCACCTCAGAACTGCAATCTCATCGATTCCTGTGTGAAGCCGTATAATAAGTGGACACTAGGATGTGATGAAGAACAAGGACATACCCTGTGGACAAGTGAACAACAGTGGCTGAGGTCAGCGTAGGGTCAAAGCAGCATAGAAGTAATGTGTGTGTGTGTTTTTGTGGACTCCGAACACCTCCCCTCCAAGCAAAAAGCCACAGTTTATCCAGGCTAAGTCATCCTATTATCAAAGCAGAATCGCCGAAGACTCCTGGTCGCTTCATCGCTTCCTTTATCACTTTGGTCCTCAGCAGGGGGTGACAATAACCTCCGTCTGAAACAGAATAGGTGCTGAACCTGGGGACAGAGGCAATCCCATGCTGCTTAGTTTGATTCACTTCTCATCTCTTATGCTCATTATCATGTCAAACGGCACTAGGTCTCAATTGCAAGCTACAGTACACATCAAAGACCTTCCCATGGTTGGCTTCTGTTTGAAAAGTCTTGTTTGTATGAACATACATGCACATACATATATAAAAGAGCTGTGCACGAAAGGGTGATAATTCGGTCATTCAATTGAGTGGGCAAGGCAAATTAACAATCGAATTATAATATACAGACTCAGATCAAATGGTGTGACGGCACAGGAACCGGCGTTGTCTTTATATGATAATGTTAAGCAATGGTGCATTTTGACAGTAACAAATTTAAAACATGAGATCATCATCATAAAGAAAGCCACATTGAACTACCATCTGTTATGTTGTCAGAGAATGTGTTTTCCAACCGGTCTCAGAAGTGCACATGAATGTGATTGAAGCTGTGAGTGATCCACTCTTTACTCTATAATGCTGCCTTCTTGTGGTATCAAAATTATGGTAAATACTACGTTGAGTGGAAAATTGCACATGAATGCCCCCTCATGTCGTATTTTCTATTGGACAAACTGGGAATTTATTTTGATACCCGACATTCCAAGCTGAGAGAACTTTTCAAGTTTCAACATGGCAGAGAGCGCCAAAGAATTTGTGAATGGCAGAAATAATCACACTTAAAAGGGCATTAACGTCATCGAGCAGGTTGTTTTAGAATCTACACAATTAGCATACACAATTCTATGTCCTGTCCTTTAGAAGTTATTATTTGTCGTAATTGTTCGGCTTGACGTGCAAATAGTACATCAACTACTATGTGTATTTTTTATTTTTTATTGCTACAACAAAATCACATGAACAGAACTCTGTTGTAATAAGGAGTTTCCGAGTGTTAAGGCCCAGATTGCAAACACAAGATTGCGGAGCAAAAAATGTAAGTAATGTTTTTTGTTTTTTTTCTACCCATACAGAGGAGGTATATGTTAAAATAGTTTGAATGTATGAAACTTGTATCTGAGTATCAAGTATCTCGAGGTCAGGCTGTGTCCTTTTTTTTGGAAATGAAAATATGGTCACCCTAGGATACGTTGTACACTCGCCTGCCGACACACTAATTTGTAATTAGTGTGTGCGTCTCAATTTGCGACTGCACAGACAAAAAAGCCTCTTTTTTATTCTTTTTTTTTTGCCTCAACCAGTTTGGTGTAAAGATTTAGAACTTTAATTCCATCAATAAAATCCAGTTTACACTTTTCCAGATGAAGAAATGTCTGATTCATTGGCACTGTATTTTTGGAGGTGCCAATATTTGAAAGTCAGCCGATTTCACGATACTTGTTGGTGGCTTCCTGAGTAGTCAGGTGATTTTATTTTTTTTTTTTTCCCCCAAGGCTTAGTGTTGGCAAGATGGTCTTTGTGATTACATACCTGTATTCTTGGGAATCCAACATGCAAGGTTTCTGTTGCCCAAACAGCTGCTGTTAATCAAATGACTGTTAGAGCCGTCACGGACCACATGAGAGGGCAGCAGGCAACCAAGGAGTTGACTTTGCTACCACTGTAGCATGACAAGATAACGCACAGCACATTTGCTTAATCTTGGTATTCGTGGGATTTAGCAGGACTGGATAAAATGTCGTATAACGCTCTGGCTATGCTCAACACGTAACATGTGAAGAGTGCTTGGGAAGCGGATGTGCAGTGGATTGAACCCTTTTACGGGCCACGCCAGCAGCAAATGGTGGTGTCTTTATTCCTATAGCCTGAGTCCGACAATATCTGGATAGAAGTAAAATAAAAATCTTAAATGACACGTTTTCAGGATGGTAAAAGTCTGTTGAGACTTAACAATTTGCAACAAAACTCGTTTCATTTTCAAGGCTCGAAATAAACAGTTTCACAGGAGTTTGCCAGTCAAAATTTGTGTGCTGCTGAGCTTTTGGACATTCCAATTATTTTGCCACCCTCAGGGTCTACAACAATTTGGGCAGTGGCCTACTGGAGAGCAATTTGTAGGAATGCTTCCATCCATGTGCCCATGTAAATTATTTATTTACTGTATTTCATAAAATTCACTCCATTGAAACATAAACATAACATTTACACGAGTTCTACTTCATGCATTTCTTATCCGAATCTTAAACTAAATTAAGTGCAATTTCTGGAGAAATTACGTGGGAATGCGAATAGCTGAATGCTAAGATTTGAATGCATGTGGAATTCTTATGTAAATTGAGAGATAAATTAGGAAATTATGACCCTCCTGGTTACTGGACAATGCACTTGTCACCGAGTAGTATCAGACACCTTGGTAATGATGTTAAGTTATATGTATGGAAGTGGGCGTGGAAAGTGATACTTAGAAAAAGCTCAATGTCTGTCCTATTGAAATTGAATGGGGGGCAGTTGATATTTAACGTTAAATTATGAAAATACTGTAAGTAATGTGCAATCAGACAATATAAACCCCATGAGGCGTGAATTTTTGTTGAAATTTGAAATAGTGTAAATTGGAAGTATTATGTGGGAGTTGTTACGTGGCAAAAAAGTGTGGAGAATAAAAATCATAACATATTGCTGAAGCATTCCCACAATTATGTTTTCATTCCACACGGTTGTGCCTATAGTTCGGCATCCAGCAGTAATGACATTAAGGCCGGACCTCTTAGTCGTAAGGAGTTTCTTCAGTAGCTTTGTGTCATGACAAGATAAAACTCAGCACATCTGCTTAGCGTCAGCAATCAAGCACAGCAAAGGGTTGGAGAGATGAGGGGAATGTGTGGCAGGGTTGGCCGATTTAATGTCATCAGCTTAAGGTTCTGCTTATCCTCTTACAAAAAACACATACACCTAACAAAATACACATTTTAATGCACGACACTGTAAT
>NC_135440.1:4307231-4309731 GCF_051991255.1 Vanacampus margaritifer | reverse complement strand
TCACCTCAAACCTATTAAAAAAATAATAATAATCCCATACCGTTCCCCTAAACCGACCACTTCAAGCCAGAGTTGTGAGGCCGTCAGGAAACCCGAGAAAGGACCAAAGAAAGGAAAGTGAAATCCAGCACCGACCAGACACCACCCACCAGGCCACCAACCAGAGTCCTTCACCAACCCCAGAGACATCTAAATTTCAACAAATCAGGGAGACCTCGAGAGACCAAAGGAGAGACTGAGGAAAGGAAGGAAGGACAGACGAAGCAGAGTGAGATCCACAGACACCAGCCTCCACCGATTCAATGACCTGAGGAAAATTGTGTCTGAGTTTCGATAAATGCTGGTGTGGTGGATCTGGCATGCATGAAAATCTCCACCAAAGAGGGGAGCCGTCGACCCCACCAGGACAGAGCAAGCGCAACACCTCAGGGCCCCCCAGGCCGCGGCAGCGCCAAAGGACGACCCCCGGGCCCAAACAGGGGCCACCGGATGGAGAGCAAACCCAGGAGCAGGAGCGCCCCCCACCCCAACCCAACGCAACGCAGCAGGACGGGGCACTGCAGGCCCGCCAGGAACCCCACCGATCCACAGCCCCCGCTGCCCCCACACCCCCAGACACCCTCCCACCCCCAGCACCCCCCACCCCCAACCAAGCCGCCCCTCCCCCCGACCCCACCACCACTAACCGACAGCCCCCGACCCCCAGATCCCGGGGAAGAAGGGCCCGGGCAGCGGAGTGGAGAGGGCACCCGCGCCCACCCCACCCCCCACCGCGTGGAGGGACGGAACACCGGGGGCAGAAGGGGAGATGGGGGCACCGTAGGACGGGCGGCACCCCCGAACCCCAAGCCCAGCGGGGAAAGGCCCCGGTCGTCACTCCAGCGTTCTTAGTGAGAGTTAACCCTGTTACTGAGTTCGCCAGCTCACCGACTGGCGAACTCTACCCCTAAACCTTGAATGTGACCCCACCCAGTGTATATACAAGTGTGTGTGTGTGTGTGTGTGTGGTGCATTAAAATTGGGAGCAGGTGAACCGGAGCAGAGGGAAATTATATTCCCATGCTCCGATCCACCCACCTCCCAGGCATGTCAGTGAGTGTATGTGGTGCATAAAAATAAATAAATAAATAAAATAGGGGGGGTGGGAGGTGGCGCGGCGGCGGCGATACGGACATATATATGTATTTTTATATATATATATATTTATATATATGTGTATATATATATATATATATATATATTTACATAATATATATATATTTACATAATATATATATATATATATATATATATATATTTACATAATATATATATATATATATTTACATAATATATATATATACATATATTTATACAAATATCACCTCCTCTGTCTTTCCCACATTGTGCTCAATGTGGGGAAGACAGAGGAGGTGATATTTGATCCAAAAACTGTTGGTGACCACAGGCCAGTCGTCATTAAAAACAACCACATCAGCCAGGTGGGTTCATACAGGTATCGGGGGTCCACATTGACAACACACTCAGCTGGAGGGTACATGTTGGAAGTCTCTGCTCCAAACTCCAACAGTGTCTCTATTTCCTACGCAGACTTAGGGTCTATGGAGTGGAACAGAGGATCATGCTGTTGTTCTACCAGGCTGCATTGGAAAGTATCATCAGATACGGCATTGCGGCCTGGTACGGCAACCTGACTGTGCAGTCAAGGTCACAGATTGCCGGTCTGGTGCGGGCTGCCATGAAGATCATTGGGGTCAGGAATCATCCTTCCCTACAGATGCTTTATGAGCGGTCCGTCACCGGACTGGCACAGAAAATTGTTAATGACCCGACTCACATTCTGCATCATGAGTTCCAGCTACTGCCTTTCAGCTACTGAGATTCAGGGCCCCCAGAACCAGGCTGAACCGCTACAAAAACTCATTCCTGCCGACATCCATCAAACTGCTTAACAACCGACATTAACTTAAGTGCAATAAGATATATATATATGGTGCAATGTTGTGTACATACTCATGTGTGTGTATATATATATATATATATATATATATATATATATATATATATATATATATATATATATATATATACAGTGAGGAAAATAAGTATTTCACCCCCTGGTGATTTTGTGAGTTTGACCCTTTACAAAGAAAGGAACGGTCTATAATTTTCATGGTAGGTTCATCTCAACAGTGAGAGACAGAATATTAAAAAAAATCCCAGGAAATCACATTATATTAATTTTAAACATTTATTTGTCTTTTATTGATGAAAACAAGTATTTCACCCCCTACCAACCAGCAAGAATTCTGGCTCCCACAGACCGGTCATGTGACCAGGAGGCACACACATTAGTCCTCTTACTTAATTGGTATTCCTAATTAAGTTCCCGTTACCTGTATAAAAACACACCTGTTCACAGAATCAATCAATGCATCAGATTCCAACCTCTCCACAATGGGCAAGACCAAAGAGCTGTCTAAGGATGTCAGGGACAAGA